>NC_057804.1:614827403-614833725 GCF_018294505.1 Triticum aestivum | reverse complement strand
CACACAAACACACACAGACACGCACAAACACCCATTTATCTGGATCCTCATCTCTCCCCATGTCCGCATGTGTATCTTACACACTCACTCTCTGATTATGTCTATGTGTCTCCACGTTACACAACACAAAGTCCCATGTACATGTCTCTCTCTATCCTCCACACACATAGACACAAAGAGTCTCTTATCATTGCCTCAGTCTCTGGACATATCACACACGCACTCTCTCTCTCTCTCTCTCTCTCTCTCTCTCTCTCTTGCAAACACGCCCAACAAGGGTTTCCCCGTGAATAACTTACCGTCTATTCATCAATAGTCATGGCAGTACGGTGAACACGAGACGTGAAAAAGAATAAATCTACACGTGTGTAGACCACCTAGTATGACTACTAGGACTATAGAAAGCCGAAAACGCGCCGCCGTCACCCCCTCCTTATGGACGACGGGAAAACCTTTGTTTTACAAAGTCGATAAGTCATTGTGCTAAGGCCCCACATGCTGATGCGTTGAAGATAATGTAGATCCTAGTTTACAGAAACAAGTATCGATAATATGTTTGTATCTCCATACTTATATTTCTTCTCTTATAAAAAACCGAGTTGGTGATGATGGTACGCGTGCCATCTTACAATATAGACCGTCCAATCTATATCTGACAGATGGAAATTAAACTAAAAGGTACCCACAGCTCTATGCACACTTGCACACAAGGCCTTCCCTCGTTCATCCTTATCTCCAACAACCTCATCGTTGAGCAATTAAAAAAGGAAGCCTTTGGAACAAACTAGCCTGCTGGCCGTTGCCGGCGTCGTCCATGCCCATGCCTCTGCTCAGTCCGACCACCAATCACCACCATGCCCCACTCCTCTTCACCTTATCTCCTATTTCTCGAGATATCCGTAGTTTTTACACATGGGATTACTCCCGCATGGGTCAATCACAACAAATGTTTTATAAAAAAAAGTGCATCTTGATGTTCCGTGCAATGCACGGACATCTTGCTGGTACTCCTACAGAAGACTAAGTTGGTGATGATGGTGTGTCTGCCATCTGTCATTTCTGATCATTAGATCTACATCTAACGACTGTGAGGTAAGTTGTTGCCTTGTCTCACCAACATCCCACTTCTCTACCAATTTGTAGAAAAACCCATAATTAGTATCTTAAAACCAACCACATCCCTCCCTCACCACACCAAAACAGCCCAAGGAATATATTGTGATTGAAACAAAATATATCTTTAGTGATATATGTACATCAAAATTAGAGTGTTTTGTATCAAGTTTGTGAATAAGTATTATTCTAATTATGATCCGTTGCAACACACGTGTACATTGCTAGTATTTCCAACCATGCAAAAAATGCTAGTATTTCCATAGTTTCGAGTTTTCCATCAAGATATTAGTCACTCATGGTTGATATTTACTTTCAATCACATACACATATGCACTATGTAACTAGCCTTGCTTATTGGCTTCCAAAGCTTAACTTTCACTCCTACTTACAACATGTAGAGTATTTAACAAAAAACTACCACTTTCAACCAGCCCTAGGAAGAAACTATTGTACAAAAAATAGCAAAAACATACCCAAAATTTCTTAATCCGCACCAAAAACTACTACCTAGTGCAGATTAGGCTCGTTTAAACCCGTTTATGACAGGGTTGGCCCACATGTCCGTGCTGACGAGGCAGCTCAAACCAACACATTTTTTTTGACCGTTGACACGAGGGACCCACATCTGACCTTCTATCTTGCTATTCCCCCTCAAATCATTATTTTTCCAGAGCATTACTTCAAACAGTACTGATGTGTGTTCGTCGGTGGCGCCGGTGATGAGCGAGTTGGCCACCGCTCTGCCGGATGGGCCGGACGCTGCGCTAGCCTCCGCGCGGGTTGGCAGGCTGGCCCGAGCGTGACTCACGAGCGAGCAAGCCGCCATGCCGGCCTTCGCTCGAGCCAGATGGCTGGCCTTAGCCCGGTGCGCGCGAGAAGCTGCCGCGCCACCATGCCAATCTAGCTAGCAAGCCTTGCAGACAAGCAGCTGGACGGAGCTATCTTGGCTAGCTAGCGACCATGAGCGCCGGACGAAGCTGGCATCTGGGCTGCCGCAAGATGGGTTCCGCACCGCCAGTATTTTTGACCTCGCCTTCTGCCGGTGGCGGTAGCTGCATCCCATGGCTGAGGATGACTAGGTGGATAGGCCAGAGGTAGGAGGTCACTCGGGGATTTTTGTGCAGACTGACATGTAGGTCCCACAAGTCATAACGCCAAACTTGCTGGTCGAAGAGAAGGCGTAGACTTAAGGGGCGACATGAGTTGAAACTTGCCTATAACGACACTTTTAGAGTAGTCGTTTCTTGGTAGGGCTGGTTGATAAGGTAGTCTTATCTTAAGTCTGCCACATATGCAAGTGGTAGTAGTTTCTTGGCATTATTAGTGGTTTATTTTAAGGAACCATGTACTACTAGTGACAAAAGGCAATTCTAGGTTGTGTTGTAATCCAACGAGTACTACTAGTGGTCACGGGAGTGTATACCTTGTTTTGTGCGTTCGATCCCGGCCGAACACACAACGGCCTTTTATTAAAATAGTAACTTCGCTGCGAGCCAATATTGTACACGGGTAATTTGTCTTTTGAAGTCGAACGGATGTGTCGCACCACAATCTGGGTGCACTGGATAGCCCAGCTACGTGAACAGGTTTTCCTTCCCATCATCTCGTGGCTCGTGTGCTTGCCCTAGCCACACCTCGCTTGCAGCTTCCTCGTCAGCTAGTAGCATATTTAAACTAGCACCTCCCAATTAAGCCTGGGGAGCCGGAAAATCCTGGCGCGGCATTGGGAACTGTGCCATATGTCTCTGTACATACAGTGCTAGTACTCTACTAGTACTCCGTAGCTTGTGGCGCTGCACGCACGGACTTCACTCCATTATCGTCTCTATAAAAGAAATTCCTCTTGACGTGATTTTTTTTTGAAATGGAGGCAAAAGCTTTGCCTCATCTCATTTATAAAGAAGGACTACTAACAAAGTTTGACGAGATCCATTACACCTCCACAAATGGAAGTGAAAAGCCTACTCTTGCTGTATCAAATAACTCAAATGTTTTGCCCCTGTGATGCTACGTGGGTGCCGAGGAACACTCTTGGAGAGTACTCGCTTTTCATTAGGGACAGCTACCCCATTGTGAAGCGGATGCCACCTTCCGTGCATGATACCGAAGGCCTGTCGTTCATGAAGCATGGTTGTGTCTTTAGTGAGCACCACTAGATGAACGACATGCTGGGACACGCTATCCCTGATTTATGTCACTTCAGCTTGGATGAGTCTCCATCATGTGGAACCAGACTAGAAAGTTGTGACAATGATTCCCTTTGCCCACCGCTATGGATCATGCCATCCATGAAGAACACCTGGGACTGGAACCTGGAGGAGGACATGTAGCCCATCTATAATGTGTAAGTGGGGTATGGTAAATTGTGAATGATAGCGCTGTGAATATATGTAGACTAGTCATGCACAAATTTATCTAATGAATGTGTGGCATAGTGGCATTTGTCCTTTAGAATTTATTACTAGTAAATGTGTTATGTGTACGTGCAACTTGTGTGGTTGTTGCACGGGATACAACATGCTCATTGAGAAAAAAGGTGGCACAGCTTTGGATATAGGTGACGTGGCAGCATTATACAGTAGCATCGTTCGCTATAGTTGTAATAGTCCTACTAGGACGACAAATCCTATAAAACCTTGCGCTTGGCTCTTTGCCTCTTCGGGAGGTTCAACAGTTCATACTCGTGTGAACCTTGCACTTGGCTCTTCGCCTCTTAGGAAGGCCCAACAATGATGATACTACAGTACAATATGCTTCTGGAAATCTGACACCGATTGAACTATTGCACGTCCACCGCGAGGGCGAGGGCGAACCAGAGGGAGAGGGAGAGGGCGCTGTAGTCAAAACCCTCTCCTCGTCCAGCAAGCCACCGCGCGCGTGGGCGAGGGAGAGGTGTAGTAAGCAAGCTTCTCCTCGTTCGGCGAGTTGACGGGACACATCAAAGCAGTACAAGTACTAGTCCTTTCCGGTTAAATATGCCTTAATTTGAAACGAGAAAAATACACTGGCTGTTAATGTATGATGATCACTAGCTCATCATAGAGCACCGTATTGCACCCTCTGACCGGCCACATAGTTGACGTGGCACTTTGTTGACTGGTTAAATAGTCGCCTGGTTTCTGGGTCCCACCTGTCAGTTGGCAGAGCAAAGTAATCAGTTGAACAAAACTTTATGCAGGCGTGACAGGAGTCCAACCCTTGCGCACGAACCACCCTGGCTGTGTATGTGAGTGCATGCATGTGTACTCCCTCGGTCTTCCAACAAAGAGTGTACATCGGCTAAAAAACAAAGAGTGTACATCTACACTTCCAATGCATTTAGCCTTTAATCTAAAATCAATATTAATTGACTAACACACCAACTTGTGCTCTAGCTATAGGCTACATGTCTATCCTTAATTATAGCATGCAATAACCTTCATTTAATCTTCTTCTCTCAATGGTCGCATGCACACATAAATCTACTACTTTTGGGCGTTAATTATGCCCTGGTTAATGTGTAAATCTCTAAATGTAGAGTCTTTCACGGACGTAGGGAGTAGGTTGAGCACTTGAGCGTGAGCGTGTGTGTTGCGTCGCGTGCTGTGTGCGGCATGGGTGCATGAGTGTTGCGTGCGTCCATGTGTACGTGTGAGTGTTGCATGTTGCATGCATACATGCATACATGCATGAGGCTTTTACTCCCTCCTATTGACATGTTCATATTTCAAGCTTCCTTTGTTCCCTCCACATTGTGATACTCCCTCTGTTCCCAAATACGGAGTAAAAGCCTCCCTCTGTTCCCACAGAGTATTTGTTTGTCTAGAGATTTCAGCAAGTGACTACGTACGGAGCAAAATGAGTGAATCTACACTCTAAAATATGTCTACATACATCTGTATGTTGTATTCCATTTGAATGTCTAAAAAGACAATATTTAGGAACACAAAGAGTAGCAAATAAACATTAAGTTCTCTTGTTTTCCCCTCCTTGGTCACGGTGCACAACCAAAGATGACTCACCTAGATGGAGGGGATAGATGGTCAAAGTTTGACACAAAATTAATGCATTGATAAACATAATTTTCTGAGGAAAACGAGTGCATTAATTGAGTGTTTTTGCAAACTACAAAAATTATTCCACCACTCATTATCTACCTTGGTTGATGAGATTTTTGAATTGAGCCCTATAAACCGGAAAGGAGGTAGTACTAGTACTCCTACATTATTGGTGTCGGGTGCCTTGGCCAATGTTTCATCTTGTTGGACAGGATGCATCGACGCTTACATGGGGTGCTAAGCACATTAAAAACTTTAGCAAGTAAAGCTCCCAATGCTTACATGTATAGGTGCTTAACTTGTTGCTGCTAAGCATCCTTTATTTAATGATTTTGTAACTAAAGTTCTTCATGCATTGGTGGGATTATTCCATTTAAGTCTTTTGTCTAGGTTCTCACGCTTAGTACTGGGGTCACCACACTTATCTCTCCTCTTAATTACCTTGCCACATCAGACTTTTTGCCTACATGGCAGCCTTAGCACATGTACAAGGCGGAGCATTGGGAGCGGCCCGAGCGTACAGGCATAGGGATACTGTAGATAGGAAGTCTTCGCAATCCATTATTCCCCATCTTAGTCAGAGAGAACTATTCAACTAGTCTTCATAGTGAAGTGACAATACACACTGCAGCAGATGGGGCACTTGATTAATAAGCTGAACCAACGTGTTGGTGTTACTAAATCAGCCTTACCCAGCACTGCCATCATGTTTGCCAGTGTAGCACCCTTTCGCAAATACGACTACACACCTCTTTCCTCCATTAACTGACATATGGGCCCTCTTGAGGTAGACCCACATGTCATCGGCGTAACTATTTACACTCTGAAGGACAGTATATCCTGGTAGTAGTACTAGTAGAATTGAGATTTAATGCACTTTCTTCCCCATCTTTCACTCTTCTTCCTCCTCTCTTCTTCTTCCTCCTCTCTTCCCCATCGTCGGCCGCACACCATTTCCCCCCGCTCACTGCTCGCCCGCCTGCGCCATCTTCCTTGGTAGCTCATGCGTACTATATCCCCCCGCTCACTACTCGGCCACACATGCCATCTTCTTTGCTCGCTCGCCCGAATCCACTTCCCTGCTGGCTCGCAGGCACCGAAAACCCCAGTCACTTAGCGCCCTAAAAAACCCTATGGCAGAACCGACTGACACGCAGAGCTGCGACTGG
>NC_057804.1:614797918-614827393 GCF_018294505.1 Triticum aestivum | reverse complement strand
AGCAGATCTGTAATTGTATGGACCTGCTCAGCACCGTCTGTCTGGCCGCATGCTCGGTGTCTTTGTACCGCCTACTCGTCTGCAACCGACCGGCTCTTTTCAAGACACCCTGCTTGCTGATGCCCGATCCTTGTAGGTGGCCCAGACACTGACTTGACGATCCTACGGAGGTTGTTGTGGTGCCCCTCGACATGCTACCACTACCCATCCACCTGTCCTTCATGCGCGGCCACTACTTGGCGGGCATGAAGGCCAACTAGATCGTCCTCATCCACTAATCTGGTAGTCCGTGGCGTCTCGTGGATATCTACACCCAGCAAGAGATCACCGTTCCATCATTGGATACCGCCGCCATCGAGCCTCGCGGCCCGCCGGACACTCCTGCCTACTCCGCACAAGACGCGTCGAGCTTTTGGCTTGACCTCTGTTTGCTAAAAGTTGTAATCTGCGGAGTGCCCACATCATCACAATACTACATGGATTACAAGCTCATTGTCGTGTTCAACATGGGATTAGTCTATCTGGAATCCGGTCGCCATACATGGTTATGACTCATCGTCGATCCTCTTCACCCAACATTTTTGTCTGATGCTATAGTGCATGATGGCATCATTTATGCGGTCGACGCACAGATTGGTTCCCTATACTGGTGGAATCTATCATCGTGTAATTGTTCTATCTCATCTGATCTTTACCTTAGAATACGACTGCCTGTTCATTGTTACAAATTTAGAATATATAGTATGTCTATAACCACATCATTCCTATACGTTCCTCTCATTTTCGAGATTTTTATGACCACACATGTTATTGTTAGAGTTGATATGAGAACAATTGGCATCTAATGATTGTTAGAATAGATATTATGAGGTCCAAGATTTTTATAACAACGCATGTTATTGCTTAGAGTTGATATGATAACTGTAGTAAGTGCTATGGTAGAATATGAGTAGGCCCTGTCATATCTGTGTTCCTCTCATTGTTACATGATGTTTGAACCGTGATATATTGCTAGAATATGAAAGCCATTGGCTTATTTTTTTAACTTGGGGTATGATTATGACCATGGCATTGCAATTCTCTGTCTATGATATGTGTCACTGTTATAATAATCTTAATTCCACACATACTCTGAACATGATTGTTTATTTTTGTCCTTTTGGTCTCCAATTTGAATTGTTGCAGCAGACGCAAATGCGCTGGCCTTCATGATTCCAGGACCTGGAATCATACCAGCCAATGCGTGGTGGTTTATCGCTCGTTCAGCTGACGACGGTCATTTGATGCTCAGTTGCACGTACCAAATTGACCAAACCATTTCATCAAACCACATGCAGTATAATGCCTGGGGCGTTTGTGACATTGATGGCTATGTTTGCTTTGTGTTCAAGAAAGATCCCAGCTCTGTTGGGCCAGGCGTATTCAACTGGAGGCGCGTCTATAGCCTCGACAACCACTCCATGTTCCTCGGGCTCAATTATCTGATCATCCAACCAATCATTGATCATATCACCAGGGACGATTACCGTGCTAGGCAACTTCCATTTTCCAGGGGGAACTGTGTTTACACATCATACCATGGGTTTCATGAATCACCATATCCAGAGATTCGTCGACACAGCTTGTTGCCAGATAATCTTCAGTGTGTGAAAGGCATCAAGCTTCCATGTGATGGATTGCTTTTGCAAAATCGACATGCGGCAATGTGGTTCATGCCAACAGCAAATACGCACAATTTGATTCGTACTGATATCTAGACTGAGCCATGTGTCCTGCTGCTGTAGCATGACCCTTTTTTGTTGGATATTATGTATTGTTGTTAGTTTGAAGCACTCCTCTGGTTAGAAGGATAGATACCTTTCTGAGATCAAGTGCATCCTAACTCACCTGCGTAGGACGTACTGATAATGATGATGGAGATGTTGTGCAGAAGCCACACACACACACACACACACACACACACACATATATATATATATATATATATATATATCAATTAGGCTTCAAGTGTATACTTGTTGGTGAAAGTGTTGTCCAATGGGAATTATACTTTGTATTACTCATGTAGCCTACAAAGTATGTCACACAGCCTTGTAACTTCTTACCCCATTTCTAAATTTCTAGTCCTCTATACCGTATATTGCGCTACTCGTACTACTACCTCCATCCTGGTTTACTGGTCCCCTTCATAATTTGTGTCAAATTTTGACCATAAATTTCACTAACTAAATGTTAATGCATGTCACAAAAATTATATTATTTTATTCGTATTTGAACATAGTTTCCAATGAAATAATTTTCAGTGACATGCATTGACATTTTTGTTAGTTAAACCTATGGTTAAAATGTGACACTAAATATGACTAGTAAGTAGTACAGTAGCAATACTAGTATACGTCGATCAAATTATTCATCATGTCCACACATTGAATTGATGTGACAACACGCTGCGCGTGAGGTGACACAAGAATCCCGGCGGCGTCTTCGGGTATTGTGGACTTCAGATTTGGAGTACCACTTATCTGTCAAAATCTTTCATCATTCACTTAATACAGTCGATTGATCATACATTGAGTACCATAGAACTGGAATTAACCGATGCAAGTCCAAGAAGGATTGGCCGGTGCTGCCGGCTAGTGTCAAGTTCGATCCCACAGATCAGGAGCTGATCGAGCACCTTGAGGCCAAAGTGACTGCTGACAGCGCGAGATCTCACCCTCTCATCGATTTGTTCATACCAACCATCGACAGTGAGCATGGCATATGCTACACCCATCCTGAGAAACTTCCAGGTAAGACACCGATCGACCGTCTACTTGCACAAACATATTCCTTTGTTTATAGCTCTATTTTTCTTTTTAGATGCAAACCTAGTGAAGCAAATACAATTTGACAGTTAATAAAAACTGAAACAAGTGACTGCAACATGCCAAAGATGTTATGAAAATGCCAACCACGTACACCAAAACATGTATTCGACAGTACTGCAGGTATCACACTGAGTGGCCCAAGCAAGCATTTATTTCAGTGCAATTCCAGGGCGTTCAAAAGGGGTATGTGGACGCGTCGCAAGATACATCGGAGTGCAGCATGCACGCGATGTGGCACAAGACCAGCAATACCTTGCCGGTGGTGGTCAACGGCCGGCAGATGGGCAGCAAAAAGGTTCTCGTGCTGCACACCAACAAGAACTTCGACCAGCATAGGACCAACTAGGTGATGCACCAGTACCACCTCGGGGACCGGGAGAAAGAGAAGGAGCGGGAGATGGTCCTCTGCAAGATTTTCTACCAGACGAACACTAGGGCCAGGAGTTAAAAGATTATAAGTTAGTTTGGTATTGGTACTTGTACTACCTTGTCATCCGCAAGTTGGTATTGTTGTTAACGATCTTTCGGTATTAACTTGGCATTTGCTTCCAACCATCATGCCAAGGGCCGACGTGTTTATAAAGCTGAATCATTTGTTTCAAAACAAATTTTTAGGCACCTGATTTTTATTTGATGGGTAGCATAAGCACCTGCCGTTCAAATTCCCAGTTCTCCAAATTTTTCGAAACAAGTGCATGCACTTATTATCATGATGAAAAAACAATATACCTGCTGCATCCCAGTTATCAGTATGTACTTGTAGAATTCTCTCGTTTGTTGAGCAGGTATATTGTTTTTTCAGGTCGAGCAACTTTCAACTGGGCTGTAGCCTGCCCAGGCTTGGTTTTGTTTTTAATAGGCCCAGCCCATAATGACAACGAGGCACAAAGATCCAGAAGGTATCTACTGGCCTCTGGCCCGCCAGCGTTAGTTATATTTTGTCTTACAACATCCGCAGACAGTTTTTTTACTGAATCAAACACACAACCCAGTTCTATTTTCCTCTTGAAACACCATGTCCTACATCCGTTTTCTAATCTCTACCTATAGTTTTGCTAGTTCATATACATGTATCATTATATTGAAAATACATAAAGTTCCCTTTTCATATTTACATCCTTATTTTTGTTGTTGTTTCCCTCCCAGCGCCGATTTCTTTACCACTGGTTTTCCCTTAAACCAACTCAATTGTCCCATGTCTTATTTGCTTACAAAAACAAAACGATTTTTTTGGCAAATCAATAAGTTCTCAAAAAAAGTTTATCATTTCTAGATTACAACAGTTCGGACTCCACCGAAGTATGCAAAATAAGGTTGAACTTTTTGACCGTGGTCCTGGGAAGAAAATGGGCTGTAATAAATTACTTAAGAATTAGCAAATGGGCTACAAATTATAATTTTTTTTAGCAAATGGGCTCTATGTTGTCTGCCACATATTTGGAGGATGACTTGTGGGCCTACTAAGTTCATGCGTACACAAGGTTTCTCAAAAAAAGACATCCATCATACCGTGTCATTCCCTTCGTAGGCCTCGCCGTCGTCCACTGCCCAGGTGCTCTCGGCATGGCGTGGTCAACGTGGTCAACGAACGACATCCATCGGAAGTGGAATATACGTGGAGAGGCTGACAGTTGGGTCCACGGCTGCACACAAGGAAATGCCTCCTTATTACACACAAAATAAGGATTCCTCCACCTGACATCTGGGACCCATCGGAAGGTCCTCTGTATTTCGCGAAAAAAATGCCCCCCCCCACTGACAACTCGGACCCACCAGCTATATCTTCGCACGCAAGGAAGTGCCTCCTTATTACGCACAAAAAATGAATACCCCCCTGCGTGGGAGGCTGACTTGTGGGCCTACTAAGTTGATGGGGATGGAAGGCTTTGTCAATTTAGTCAATATGAACGATTCTAGCTCTAGTGACCGTATGATGTCCATCCAACGGCCATAGTGCTTCTTCAACCTCTGGTCATCTTGCTCCAGCCGCCCAAACCAGCGTCGGTCGTGCCGCGTGCTCCTGCCTCTCGTGGCCGGTTGTGATGCCGCGGAGGCCTCAACGCCCCTACTACTCCCACTGCTGGCCAGGCCATCCGCCTCTACTCACCCACACCCCCTTTTACTCTGTGGCGACGACAGCCTCACACCGCAGCCGAACCAGTGAACCCTCGTACTCCTCTCCGCATGGGCTTCCACTGCCCCGTCTTCCCCGGCTCCATGTTGTCCCCTTCCTAGGCCTCATCGTCGTCCACCGCCTTAGTGCTCTTAGCGCAGCGTGGTCAACATGGTCAAGGAATGACTTCCATTAGAAGAGTACTGTACGTCGAGAGGCTGACAGCTGGGTCCACAGCCGCAACAAGGAAGTGCCTCCTTATTATGCGCAAAATAATTATTCCTCCACCTGATAGTAGGGAACCACTGGACAGGCCACCGTATTTCATGAAAAAAACATTTCCCCCTGACTACTGGGACCCACCAGCTACATCTTCGCACGCAAGGAAGTGCCTAACAGTCAGGACCAACCTAGTCAAAGCGTATGTAGTGATGTTGTTCTGGTCGCGAACGTGTATATACATATATACTGGTCAATGTAGAGGCGCGCACGTTGGTAGTAGAGGCGCGCACGTAGCATGTACACGTACGTACAACGGCCAGGGTCCAAGAAAGTAAATATGGCCACGTATGTACATATGGGCAGGGTCTCGAACGCCTACTCGCGCATACGTACGGCCAGGGCTTGTGTACATGGATGTGGCTAGGTCGGAACGGAGAAACTGTGTCGTCGTCGTGTTCATGGGGAGGCAACGGAATGCGTCGTGTTCATCGGGAGGCAACGGAACGCGTGATGTTCATCAAGAGCCAACTTGCTTGGAAGGAACAGGCGATGGAAACGAGGCCATGCGTGCCGCAGAAAGGAGGAAACGGCCTTGTGTTCGACCGGCCACGATGGAAATGGGATCCTGTTCATCGGGAGGGGTCTGGCGTACCGCAAAATGGAGGAAACAGACCTCCTACGGTCAAAACGGCCGGGGTCCTGTTGATCGGGAGGGGTGTGGCGTACCGCAAAACAAAGGAAACAGACTTGTGTTGGAGCGCTACGGTCGAAACGGGGGTCTTGTTCATCGGGAGGGGTGTGGCATACCGCAAAACGGGACTCCACCGGATACTGTTCATCTCCATCGTCGACCTCCTCCAGCCTCGACGGACTATTGTTCATCCACCGTCGACCTCCTCCAGCCTCCACCTATGACTATTCATCCACGGGCTCCTGTTCATTTAGCCTCCACCGCGTGCTCCTCCATCGGCTACTGTTCAGCCAACACTCTCCACGGGGGTCCTGTTCAACCACCCCTCCATGGGCTACTGTTCATCCATCCCTCCACCGACTACTGTTCAATCAGCCTTCAACCGGCTACTGTTCAACCAGCCCTCCATGGGGTCCTGTTCATCTAGCCCTCCATGGGGTCCTATTCATCCACCGGCTTGATCAATCGGGGTACTGTTCATCCAGCGGCAACGGCCTCTACTACCACGGGTTCCTATTCATCCAACCCCGCCTAGAAACTGTTCATCCAAACCCCCTCAACAACGCTCACTGTTCTACCAGATGCAGCATCGATCGGCTTCAGTTAGCAAAAGTAGCGAAGGAATCACACTCGGGTTTAGTTAACAGCAAGGGAACGATCGATCGCTCGGGTTCAGTAACACGTAGCATGCAGTGCAATCGCTCGGGTTCAGTTAGAGCCCAACGCCTCGCTCGGGTTCAGTTAGAGCTCAACTCCTCGCACACATGCGCGTACATATGAGAGAAACGCGCATCGCTTGGCCCCCGACCACCCACCATAACCGGGAACTCCCCGATATTTTCCTCGCCCTCGCTTCTACCACGGGTTTTTCCGTCATGGACGGCCCAAAGAATGTCATGCAGCTGCGTCTCCGGCCCGCCCAGGACGAAAGGCCCATTTTCTGTCATGATTTTCTGTCATAGAAGTAGGAGCCCACCACATCTATGATGATACCGGTTTTTTTCACAATTATTGTCATAGAAGTGTCATAAGTATGACATAAAAAAATTCGTTTGGCCCAAAATGTCATGGATGTGTCTTTATTTTGTAATGCATATACAAATAAGATATTTGCTTGGGAGCATAGCACATGGCTAGATATTGTCTTATTGTATATAAATGAATTCCTACCACACAACCATCAAAGACATCACAACTAGCAACATGAGATCATCGTTGAGATGCTTTGAGAAAGGAAACAAGTATCACAAGATGGGATGAATATCATGCCAAGATGCAACCTACACAAGGTTGAATGCAAGAAAAGAATGCATGAATAGATACTTGTTACCGAGATATCATTGGAACGATGTAGAAGAAACCAATTGAAGGTAATAGATAGTAGTTCATTGAGCATCCTAGCTTGACTCCAATAAGCACATGGTGACACCACCTTCCTTGTGAGTGAGCTGAGCATCGAATGCATCTCCAATTGTTCCTAGAACAACAACACAAACAAAATGGTACCCAAACTCACTGGGCCCAAAGAGTTAGAAACACCAATATACATAGGATAAACTCCACATAAATATGTGCATATAGATATGGAAATGAATTTCATGCACATCTCATCCAATTTGAAATTTGGTGGAGTTTCCCCTATATATTGGGTCAAAGAAAGAAAGCATGCCAAAGAAACTACATGAAGTTAATATGCATGCTCAGGACTTTCAAGAACCGATACAAATTGACAAAGAAATACCAAGTGAAGAAAAGGTACCAAATGAATAAATCATCACTTGGAGGATATCCATAACAGATACATCGAGGAATGAGATATCCAAAGATACACACTAAAAGTATATCAAACTCCCAGAAGAGAGGATGGTTCCAAAGAAACCAAGCTCTCTACAAAGTTTCATGATGGCACAAAGTAGCAAAAAGAAAACGGCTTGCCTTCCACCAACACACACTTGATAAGGATCACAAGAAGTGTTTTATATAAAATAGGATAGCTCCCCCAAGACTAGTGCATTAGAGAAAGTTTGCATATGAATACAAAATGCACAAGGTGGGATCACCACTTTCACTATATCTAGAAAACACTAGACAAGATCAAGAAATTAACAAGATCCAAGTGTGGTATGGAAGACCAAGGGAGTTGATACATTCCTTGGCAAGAGATAAGGCAAGTAAAAGCAAAGGCCAATGTAAAGATGATCAATAATTTCTACCACACATAAGAGAATACCAATTGTCAAAAGACAAGGAGTATTTGGAAATAATTCCCGGTGGTAGATAGCAAGGATATCCGACATCATCTTCACAACAAACACAAGCAAATTGCAACTTGTAGAGCTAACATGTCACCTAGGAACAAGATAATTTACAATATCAATTCTAGGTGACAATATCTCAAATGTACACATTTTCTAGGCTTGTAATATGTACATAGCATATTACCCCCCATAATGTGATACCAATAAATACTTAACAAGAGGCAATAAGAGGATCCAACAAGAGATAATTAATGGACTATTTATAATTTGAATTTGTCATGAGAAGACATACCACATAGCGACTAGATAATCTTGTAATATCAATACTAGATGGTATTACTCACATACACACATCTATAGGATTGTGAGGTGCACAAAGCACATCACTCCCCCACAATGGGATATTCCATTAATATCTCACAAGAGCCAACTAAGATACAAACAAGATGCACAAAGGCTCAAGGAAAGAGACACATGTACATGATGTGCAAACCAACATACACATACTTGATTTTTCAAGATAAGCAATTTGGAGACATAACATATACAAACACATGCAGGGGACAAAACCAAAACATGTAAAGGGCCAAGTAACTTTCAATGTAAACAATTTAAGTACAAGTTACTGGAAGGAGGCACATTGGATATAGTATAGAAACTTGATAACCCAATTGACTTGGCTTTGAGACAATAAGAATGATGAAGTCCCCTTAATTCTTCATAATGTAGCCAACTCTCCAATGCCCTCCAACAACACCTATTGATCAAGTTTGAGCTAGTTGGTCCCCAACCAAGTTGGGTCCTAAGAGGTTAGTCACAATAGGCTTGGCTACCCAAATGGTTATTTTCTTGACACCACTTTGAGTACCAACAACTTTGGAAAACACATTGCCAACCTTATCCTTCCCAAGAGAATAGACACCATCAATAATAATTGGGTTGGATAAGTCACCACTAGTGCATGAAGAAGTGAGGTGACCTTTCTCACGACATAGGTAGAAACATCTACTCTTCACTTTCTTCTCACTTGATTTCTCAACTTGAGAATCATTAGCTCGAGTTTTCTTGGGAAGAGGCCTTTCTTCAACTTGAGGTTGAGCATGAGAGTGAACTTGTGGCCGCTTCCCTTGTTGCTTGTCACTAATGGGCTTCTTCTTCAATGGGAAAGATCTAACATGATGCCCTTCTACTTTGCACTTGAAGCAAGTAATCTTGGCTGAATTCTTGACTTGTGTTTGGCCCTTCTTATTATTGCTCTTGGACTTCTTCTTCTTATTGGAGTTGATTCCAAGTCCACCTTTGTCATTGGGAGATTTTTGCACACTCAAGATATTGTTGAGTGTGGCCTTCCCTTCATGACACTTTTCCAAGTCTTTCTTCAAGGAAGTGACTTGGGCCTTGAGATCTTTGATTTCCTCTACATGGTTAGTCTCAACACAAGCACTAGAGGAAGTATAAGCTTCATCATTAGAGCAACAAGGCAAGAAAAGAAATTCATCGCAAGATGTGCCAATGTTATGCATGGATGAATTAGGAGGACTAGCGCAAGGCAATATAACATGTTGACTAAAAGTAGTGCTAGTATCCACATGAGGCTCACTAGATGTTACCTTAGCAATCATGGCCTCATGAGCTATCTTTAGCACATTATGGGATACTAGCATATCATCATGAGATCTTGAGAGCTTTTCATGGCTTTCTTCCAATTTCTCATAATTGCTAGATAGCAAGTCAAGTTGAACTCGTAGCTCAACATTCTCCTCAAAATGGATTCTTCATAAGTAATAGAGTTAGTAGCACAAGCATCATCATGAACAACAATAGGAGAGGGAAACTTGGCAAGCTCTTTTAAATAAGAAGCTTCAAGTTGACAATGAGAATCGGTGAGTTTGATGAGCTCACCCTTGATGACCCTTGAGCCATTTTCGAGGTGCTCAAAATCCTCAAGGAGTCTAACATGAGCAACTTCAAGCTTAGCGTTTTTAGTTTCAAAATCATTGGCCACCTCAAGAGCTCTATCATGAGACTCCTTCACTCTAGATAGTTCTAGAGCAAAAGTCTCATCAAGAGATTCCTTGGTGGTTTGTTCTAGTTCAAGAGCTTGAGAGAGGTCCGCAATCTCATTAGCGTAATCACGCTCATGACCTTACATTTTCTCCATGGTGACCTCATGCTCCTCAAGATGATATTTCAACTCCTCAACGTACTTCTTGCCCTCAATGGCACTAGACATGATTTCCATGAAGTTCGAACAAGCAATTTTATTTTTATGAAGAGCTTTAAAGACCATTTCCCCCTTAATTTTTAAGGAGGCAACATTATCATTCTCTTCATCATTATCCTCATCATCATTAGCATTAACATCATCATCAAGAGACATATTGGGTTTCAAACTAGGAGATACCTTTGAAGCCTTAGCCATAAGGCATAAAGCAATAGATGATGATGTAGGATCCCTTGAAGCACCATTTAAGACGACATCTTGTTCCATGGAATGTTGAGTTTCCTCTATATTGTTAGCACAACAACTCGAGGAAATAGATACATTTTTATCATGGCAACAAGACATAGCAAGCATATCATCATGAGATTTGAGCAAGCAATTTCTACATGATATGCAAGGGCTATCAACACAAGCTTGTGAAACATGTGAGGTGCTCAAAGTGTTAAAGTCCAAAGAAAGACCATTGAAATAAGATAATGATGAAGGATCACCAAAAACAAGCACACTATCATGATTGCAATGACCACTACTACTCACCATAGCATTACCTTGTGGCAATCCACATGTAGGTGAAGTAGAAGAAGTTGAAAGGCAACAGGGCCAGAGGTGGAGGGAGAACAATCATCCCCACAAATCTTGGACACACCATATTTATCTTGAAGCTTTGTACACAACTCATGAGCATCCCGGAACGGCATGAGTTGAAATATAACTAAGCACATTAGAAGCTTGAGCATTGAGATAAGAGTTTTTATCATCCTCTAAAGATAATCTTTGGGGGTCCTTTGGAGGATAAAAACCCATATCTACAATTTGCTCTAAATTTGAGTCCATGACCCTAAAGAGATTAAGCATGCGAATTACCCAATCATCAAAATTTTTGCCATCGAAACTAAGAGTGTCACAGAATCCAAATCTCCTAGTCGACATCTTTACTCTAGGCGGTTAAGACTAACAAAGAGAGACTAGGCTCTGATACCAATTGAAAGATCATGGATGTTGCCTAGAGGAGGGGTGAATAGGCGCTTTCAAATAATTACGGGTTAGGCTTAAACAAATGTGGAATAAACCTAGCGGTTAATTTGTCAAGCACAAAACCTACAACAACTAGGCTCACCTATGTGCACCAAAAACTTATGCTAAGCAAGATAATCTACTAGGTGATAGCAAGATATATGACAAGAAACAATATGGCTATCACAAAGTAAAGTGCATAAATAAAGGGATCGGGTAAGAGATAACCGAGGAACACGGAGACGACGATGTATCCCGAAGTTCACACCCTTGCGGATGCTAATCTCCGTTTGGAGCGGTGTGGAGGCACAGTGCTCCCCAAGAAGCCACTAGGGCCACCGTAATCTCCTCACACCCTCTCACAATGCAAGATGCCATGATTCCACTAAGGGACCCTTGAGGGCGGTAAACGAACACATACAAATGGCAACCCTTGGGGGTGGTCACCGAACCCGTACACGTTGGCAACCCTTGGGGGCGGTCACTGGTACACGTCAAATTGCTCGGGGTGATCTCCACAACCTAATTGGAGACCCCGATGCTTGCCCGGAGCTTTACACCACAATGATTGAGCCCCGAACACCACCAACCGTCTAGGGCGCCCAAGCACCCAAGAGGAACAAGCTCAAGGGTACCAAGCACCCAAGAGCAATAAGCTTCTCAACTTGTAACTTCCACATATCACGTGGAGAACTCAAACGGATGCACCAAATGCAATGGCAAGGGCACACGGAGTGCCCAAGTCCTTCTCTCTCAAATCCCACCGAAGCAACTAATGCTAGGGAGGAAAATGAGAGGAAGAACAAGAAGGAGAACACCAAGAACTCCAAGATCTAGATCCAAGGGGTTACCCTCACATAGAGGAGAAAGTGATTGGTGCAAATGTGGATCTAGATCTCCTCTCTCTTTTCCCTCAAAAACTAGCAAGAATCCATGGAGGGATTGAGAGTTAGCAATCTTGAAGAAGGTCAACAATGGGGGAAGAACACGAGCTCAAAATGATAAGGTTCATTGGGGAAGAAGATCCCCTTTCATAGGTGGGGAAAAATCCAACCGTTATGCTCACAGCCTGCACAGAGCGGTACTACCGCTCGTCCTCACGGTACTACCGCTAGGGGTAGCAGTACTACTGCTTGTGAGCGGTGCTAAAAAATTACATCCGTGCCTACCACCGCTGGACTTGTGACGAGTTTTTGGTCTGGAGCGGAAGTAGCCACGGAAGTAGCCGCGGTAGTACCTCTCCCACGAGTGGTAGTACCGCTGCAGCTTTTATAAGGACACCAAAACTAACACAACTTCTACACACGGACTCCGAATTCAACGAAACCAAGTTTGTTGGAAAGATAGTGAAAAGGGATAACACAATCTTGATAGAAATAACAATAAGAAGCAAACTAGAAAAGGCCCATAAGAAAATGGTGAGAACCCTTCCTCGAATAAGACCGGAAAACCTCCAACACCAAAAGCGTAATAGAAGAAGCATGTGAACTCCGTTTTCGATGAACTCACGCTTGTCAACAAGATCACCATAAGCTCTAAGACTCACAAAGAGAACCAAACAAGAACCAAGAAATATGATGCAAGGATGCAATGGTTTGAGCTCTCTACGAACAACATGATCAAGCTACCAACTTGAGAGCCCCCCTTGATAGTACGGTAAACGATCCTCTAACCCGGTCTCCCAACTACCACCATGAGACCGGTAAAAATACAACCTATCAAGGGAAAACTTTTGCCTTGCGCATGATCCACTTGAGCTAGATGATGACGATCTTGTCATCCTCAAGATGGACCACCTTTCTTCATTGCGTTGGGTCGATCAAGATCAGTCGATTGCTCCCCCATAACCACTATGGGTGAGCCACTCTTCCGCACATCTTCACAAGTCCCTTATCGTCACAATGGATGGCAAGCTTCAAGCATTTGATCTCTTCATGATGCTCCACTTGAAATTGTGCACGGAAATCTTGATGACGATCACCACTTGATGTCATCCTTTCCATGGGTTGTATGATATCTTCCTCTTGACACAAGCCCATGGACAAGTACCTAACCCCACATAGAACTTGAATATTTCCAACTCTCTTCATTTGGATGATGTCTTGAAGGTAAACATGAATGATCACACAATATTCTTCTTCAAGACATGCTTGAAATAAGCTCAACACTCACATGACCAATCTTTGGATAATTCCTTAATAGCACCTAGGTCAACACATAAACTCCTTGAAACCAACACATGGACTTCAAGGAATGCCTATGGACAAATCCTTCAAATATAACTCAATGCAACCATTAGTCCATAGAGAATGTCATCAATTACCAAAACCACACATGGGGGCACCGCATGTCCTTTCAATCTCCCCCATTTTGGTAATTGATGACAATCACTTTCAAGAGAGTTTATATAAGGAATTATAAATCACCATGCAATGCAACAACCAATAATGCATGCGTAGGAGATGTGTATTCTTAGGAACAAACCAAAGCTAGAATAGACAACTCTCTAAACTTCTCCACAAAACTCTCTGAAACTTCTCCCCCATTGGCATCGATTGCCAAAATGGGCGAAAAGCTTAGAAGGCCAATATAAATTGTGGTCCTCCATAAATTGTGTATTTCTCAACAAGAGAGTGGAATGCAATACACATATGCAAAGGTAAATACTTGGAGGAACACAAGCTATATTGAGGCACAAAGATTGCTAAAGAAAGGTATGCCACAAAGACATAACAAAGAGAGACACAAGCAATCAAACAATCAAAAGATACCAATTGAAGCAAGCAAACAAAGGATATCAATTGAACAAACTATACCGAAGATCCTATGAGCCACATGAATAAGGAAATTATGATATGAGCAAAGAGTGTTCTAAAGAAAACTAGAGGAGCTCCCCATGATTTGTGCACACAAGAATTTTTGTATTTGGATACGAAGTGCACAAAATAGGATCATAGCTCCCCCAAAATCAATAGAAACTTACAACAAGTGCAAGTGAGCATATAGGAAACAAAGCCTAGCACTTGCAACAAACAAATGGTTGAGCAACATATAAAAGAGGCAACTTAAGAATAGGATCAACCAAAACTGATGTGTGTGAGTCAAGGCATTACACTTGAGAAGACTAATGTACAGATTAGCATTAAGCATCAATATAGTCTTGAATGAATGAGATAAACAGTGCAAGGCATGTCATTCCCACACATAATGTCACATCCCTAGCTTCTGGTAATGCTCTAGGCTAGCTTCATGTGTGCATCATGTCTATATTCCGAAAGTTGAAATGAGGAAATTGAAAGCCTCGGAAATCATTTTAATAAAGGGGCAAGAAACCCTAAAATTGCAATCAGTAAATCCAAAATGCCCTAGAA
The DNA here is from genome assembly GCF_018294505.1 of Triticum aestivum. Taxonomy (NCBI): domain Eukaryota; kingdom Viridiplantae; phylum Streptophyta; class Magnoliopsida; order Poales; family Poaceae; genus Triticum; species Triticum aestivum. The sequence goes on along the minus strand of NC_057804.1, from coordinate 614,812,630 downwards.
ATAGCTCTCACAATTTTGGCAAGAGTTATAAATCAAACCAAAATTTTGGGACATTTCTAAGGAATTATTTGGGCTCTGATTTTAAATCAATATTTTATTTGAATTTGGAGTTATATTCATAATATATAATGAATATATTTTCAAATGTCCTGAGATATTTTATGTTTATGAGGAGTAGACCTTAAGTGACATAAAATTATCCAGGGGAGTTTTGGCACTGTTTTCAAATTTTTTTGAATTTGAATTCAGTGGCAATTAAATAGAAAACAGAACAGATATATAAAAAAAGAGAGAAGCCCAGCCACTTACCTGGCGCCCACTTACCTGGCCCAGCTCCTCCTGCGGCCCAGCCCGCCACCGCTACCCTCCCTGTCGCCTTCCTCCTCGCGCCAGTAGGCAGAGGAGGGACACGGCGCACGCACCCGAGCTCGCCACGCCACCACCCTGCTCGTCTGCATCGCCTGGCCACCGCGACGCCGCGCGTCATCTCCTCGGCGCCGCCCCGACCCCCTGGACCCCCTCGCTCTCTCCCTCTCCCTTGTTTCTCTCCTCTGCTTCCTCTCTCTCACTCGCCCGAGCGCAGCCGCAGCCGCGCCACCGTAACGCCGCGGCCACCGTCTCCCCCTCGACCCCTCGCTGTGCTTGCGAGCTCCGTCTCGACGTCCCCGACCTCCTCGACAAGCCACGACGCCACGGACGCGCTGCAACGCCGCCATCACCACCGTCTTCATCGCCATGGCCGGAGATTGCCGCCGCTCGATTCGCAGCAACGAGGACGCCCCCGAGCTCACCAACCCCTTCGTTCGATCCGCTGTGAGCTGCTGCGTCGATCCCCTCCCTCCCCTGGCACTTTTTCTCCTGCTAGCGCCAATATCCACCGGAGCCGAGAGCTCTTCGCCGCCGGCCATGTCGCCGCCGTAGCCACCGTTGCCTAGAGCTGCAACCGAGCACGCGGCCGTGCTCAGTGCAACCCCAGGAGGTCGTAACACCCCCCTTTGCCTCCTGCCGTGCTCCCTAACACCGACCCCGAGCTCGCCCGAGCTCCGGCCGCCGCCGAGGTCGACGCCGTGCTCAACTCCGGCCACCTCGCGGCCTCCCGTCCGTTCCTTTGGATGCGGAGGAGCAAGAGCTTCTCCCTAGTGCCCTCAGCGCGCCAAACCACCGCTCGTAGCGCCAAACCCGCCACCACCCGAACTCCGGCCGCCGCCATCGTCATGATTGCCGTCGCCTCCGGCCACCCTAGCTTCTCCCGTTTGCCCTGTTAGATGCGCGCGAGCCTGGGCATCCCGTAGAGCCCCTCCGCCGCTCTTTTGGTCATCGGAGGGCGAATCCCGACGCTCTCCGCCGTCCCTGGCCTCGCCGGCGACGAGCCTCGGGTCAACTCCGGCGAGTTTGACCCGGGTTTGACCCCACTGGCCGGTTTGACCCCCCTCTCTCTCACTGACATGCGGGCCCCGCCCGGCTAATTAAGTTAGGTTAGTATTAACTAAGCTAGGTTAGTTTAGTTAGACACTGACACTCGGGACCCACAGGTCAGAGTTTGACCGGACTGTGCCACGTTGACCTGTTGACGTCATCATGACGTCAGGATGATGCAGTAATGTTTTCTGCATTTTTTTTATTCAGAAAATTCCAGAAAATTGTATAAACTTCTAAAAATCATAGAAATTCAACCGTAACTCCAAATTAAATAATTTATATATGAAAAATTATCAGAAAAATTCAAGGAATCCATCTATACCATTTTCATGCATGTTAGAACAACTTATAGCTGCTGTTTAGCACAAATCAATTAAATGGCATTTGAATAATCACATATGGAGTTTAAATTTGAATCTTGTATTCAAACCAACTTCATTTAATCTGTTGCTAGTTGCATTAGCTCAAAACACATTCATTTTGCCATGTCATGATCATGCATCATATTGTGCATTGCATTGATTGTGTTCCCTTCTATGTTGCCGGTATTTGTCCCCTCTCGATAGACGTGATACCGATGATGTGATCGTTGACACTGATGATGACTCAATGCTATCTTTAGAAGTGCCAGGCAAGCAAAACCCCCTTGTTCATTCCGATACAAACCCACTCTCTCGCTCCTGCTCTCTTTTACTGCATTAGGACAACAACGATTCATCTGTTACTTGTTGCGGTAGTTGAACCCCTTTATCCTTTGCATGACCTGTCATTGCCACAGTAAATAGATGAAACCCACTAGCATGAGTAGGAGTTGTTTGAGCCCTGTTGTGCCTACTCATTCTTGCTTGTTTGTCATGCCTGCTACTGCTTAGAGTTGTGTCAGGTCTGATTCATCGGGAATGGATCAGAGGTGTGTGAACATGTCCTACCATTGAGAGCTAAGTGTGTGAACACGATTTGGTAAAGGTAGCGGTGAGAGGCCATGTAGGAGTACATGGTGGGTTGTCTCATTGAAGCCGTCCTTAGGAACTGAGTTCTGTGTTTGTGATCCATGACTCAGCTACTACCATACATTGGGCCCTGAAATATGACCCCGCTCGACTTCTTAATCACCCTTGTCCTCTGTCCAGGAGTTGCAAGTAGTTTCTGGTGTTTGTAGTATGCTGGAGGCCGTGGACAGCGTTGACCGTAGGGGTGGGCTGTGATGCGGTAGGCACGTGGTCGGGTAAACCGGGCACCCGTTTGGTGTCACGGAACCCTGTTCACATCGTTTGGGGCTGTGAGCGAAACTCCGGCCGGATCTCCTCATGGATGGAACCCGAATAGGCGATAAACCTGGACTAGAGACTTAGGTGTTTAGGTAGGTCATGGTCTACACCCACGTCGGCTTTCGGTTGAAGTCTGCCGAGCACATGTCGTGTGCAGACGCTAAGTGGTGGAAACATGTATGAAGAAGTACACCCCTGCAGGGTTAACATCATCTATTCGAATAGCCGTGTCTGCGGTAAAGGACTTCTGGGTTGCTTATATCAGTTCATAGACAAGTGAAAGTGGATACTTTAAAATACGCAAGATAAGCGTGAGTGCTATGGATGGCGTTCTCGTAGGGAGACGGGAGCGGTTCCATAGTGGTGTATTGGTTGGTGAATATGTGGACTCGTGTGCGCCACCTCAAAAGAGTTACTTGCAGTCGTAGTTCAGGATAGCCACAGAGTCAAAGCTGGCTTGCTGCAGTTAAACCCCACCATCCCCTTTGTTGATAATGATGCATATGTAGTTAGTTCTGATGTAAGTCTTGCTGGGTACATTTGTACTCACGTTTGCCTATTTTATGTTTTGCAGAGAGACTTCGGTCTCGCTAGAAGTTCCGCGTGGATTTCGATGTTTAGCTTGTTACCTCAGCTATGATCTTGTGCCTCGGCAGGATTTGGTAGATAGTCAGGCTTCTCAGCCTTTTTCATTTATAGATGTCTGTACTCAGACATGATAGCTTCCGCTTGTGCTTTGACCTGTATGCTCTGATTGTTGGGTCATGAGACCCATGTTTGTAATATTTCGCTCCTCGGAGCCTATTGAATAAATACTTGAGTCGTAGAGTCATGTTGTGATGCCATGTTGTATTTGCACATATCGAGCATATTGTGTGTATGATATTGAAATGCTTGGTATGTGTGGGATCTGACTATCTAGTTGTTTATCCTTAGTAGCCTCTCTTACCGGGAAATGTCTCCTAGTGTTTCCACCGAGCCATGGTAGCTTGCTACTGCTCCGGAACACTTAGGCTGGCCGGCATGTGTCCTTCTTCGTTCATGTGTCTGTCCCTTCGGGGAAATGTCACGCGATGAATACCGGAGTCCTGTTAGCCCGCTACAGCCCGGTTCACCGGAGTCCTGCTAGCCCAGTGCTACAGCCTGGATTCACTCGCTGATGACCGACACATTCGATGCTGGGTCATGGATGCCTGTCCCTGTAGGTTTGTGCCACTTTTGGTTTACGACTAGCCATATCAGCCCGGGCTCCTTATCATATGGATGCTAGCGACACTATCGTATACGTGTGCCAAAAGGCGCAAACGGTCCCGGGCAAAGGTAAGGCGACACCCGTGGGAATACCGTGCGTGAGGCCGCAAAGTGATATGAGGTGTTACATGCTAGATCGATGTGGCATTGAGTCGGGGTCCTGACACATAACTAGCAAACGGGTTCACAAGCTCACTAAAAAGCATATGAAGAACCTATGATTGTGACAACCCATGGTGAAGATATAAAAGAAAGCTCCGTTAAGAGGAGGGATACCAATTAAATTGGTAAAAGCCTCATCATAACAAGCAAGAGGAAAATAATCTTCACCAGAAAAGAGTGCAACAAGATGCAAAGATATAAGATCCGCACTCAAGACAAATCCTTTCACGGAGACACTTAGGAAATACGAAGGAAAGAAAGGTGGACGTGAAAGAATAATGATACCTACTAAATATGTAACTTCTCTCAAGTGTATAAGATTCTAGGTAGATTAAATCATGATGATATATATCTAAAAAGAAGCATGTACACCCGAAATAGTTACAACATGAAGAAACAAGATATCCAAAAGGAAGTTATACATACACCAATAAGATATTTGCTTGGGAGCATAGCACATGGCTAAATATTGTCTTACTGTATATAAATGAATTCCTACCACACAACCATGAAAGACATCACAACTAGCAACATGAGATTATTGCTAAGATGCTTTGAGAAAGGAAACAAGTATCACAAGATGGGATGAATATCATGCCAAGATGCAACCTGCACAAGGTTGAATGCAAGAAAAGAATGCATGAATAGATATTTGTTACTGAGATATCATTGGAACGATGTAGAAGAAACCAATTGAAGGTAATAGATAGTAGTTTATTGAGCATCCTAGCTTTATTCCAATAAGCACATGGTGACACCACATTCTTGTGAGTGAGCCGAGCATCCAATGCATCTCCAATTGTTCCTAGAACAACAACACAAACAAAATGGTACCCAAACTCATTGGGAACAAAGAGTTAGAAACACCAATATACATAGGATAAACTCCATATAAATATGTGCATATAGATATGAAAATGAATTTCATGCACATCTCATCCAATTTGAGACTTGGTGGAGTTTTCCCTATATATTGGGTCAAAGAAAGAAAGCATGCCAAAGAAACTACATGAAGTTAATATGCATGTTCAGGACTTTCAAGAACCGATACAAATTGACAAAGAAATACCAAGTGAAGAAAAGATACCAACACTACAAAAAAGACACATCCGTGACATTTTGGGCCGAACGAATTTTTTTTGTCATACTTATGACACTTCTATGATGATAATTGTGACAAAACCCGGTATCATCATAGATGTGGTGGGCTCCTACTTCTATGACGAATAATCATGATAGAAAATGGGCTTTCCATCCTGGGTGGGCCGAAGACGCAGCTGCATGACATTCTTTGGGCCATCCTTGACAGAAAAAACCATGGTAGAGGCAAGGGCGAGGAAAATTTCGGGGAGTTCCCGGTTACGATGGATGGTCGGGGGCCGAGCGATGTGCATTTCTCTCGTACATGTACGCGTGTGTGTGCGAGGCGTTGGGCTCTAACTGAACCCGAGCGAGGCATCGCCTAACTGAACCCGAACGATTGCACTGCAGGCTACGCGTTACTGAACCCGAGTGATCGAGCGATTCCTTCGCTATTGCTGCTAACTGAAGCCATTCGATGCTGCCTTTGGATGAACACTGAGTGTTTGCTGGGGGGGTTTGGATGAATAGTGAGCATTAAAGGGGGGTTTGGATGAACAGTTCCCGGTGGGGGTGGATGAACAGGACCCCGTGGTGTTGCCTCTGGATGAACAGGACCCCGATCGATCGAGCCGGTTGGGGCTGGATGAACAGGACCCCGTGGAGGGCTGGATGAACAAGATGACCCCATGGAGGACTGGATGAACAGTAGACAGTAGGGGGTGGATGAACAGTAGCCCATGGAGGGGTGGTTGAACAGGAGCCCGTGGAGAGGGCTGGTTGAATTTTAGGCGGTGGAGTAGCGGCGATGGAGGCTGGATGAACAGGAGCCCGTGGATGAACAGTCGCAAGTGGAGGCTGGAGGAGGTCGATGGTGGATGAACAGTAGCCCATGGAGGCTGGAGGAGGTCGACGGTGGAGATGAACAATATCCCATGGAGTCCTGTTTTGCGGTACGCCACACCCCTCCCGATGAACAGGACCCCTGTTTCGATCTTAGCGCTCCAACACAAGTCCGTTTACTCCGTTTTGCGGTATGCCACACCCCTCCCGATCAACAGGACCCCGTTTCGACTGTAGGAGGTCCAACACAAGTCCGTTTCCTCCATTTTGCAATACGCCAGACCCCTACCGATGAACAGGATCCAGTTTCAAACGTGGTTGGTCGAACACAAGGCCGTTTCCTCCGTTCTGCGGTATGCCAAACCTCGTTTCCATTGGCTATTTCGTCCAAGCCGGTTGGCTCCCACGCGTTCTGTTGCCTCCCCATGAACATCATGCATTCTGTTGCCTCCCGATGAACACGACGCATTCCGTTGCCTCCCCATGAACACGACGACGACGCAGTTTCTCCGTTCCGACCCAGCCATGTACACGAGCCCTGGCCGTACGTATGCGCGAGTAGGCGTTCGAGACCCCGCCTGTATGTACGTATGTGGCTATATTTACTTTCTTGCACCCTGGCCGATGTATGTACATGTACATGCTACGTGCGCGCCTCTACTACGACACGTGCGCGCCTCTACTATGACACGTGCGCGCCTCTACATCGACCAGTATGTACGTACACGTTCGCGACTAGAATGACAACGCTACATACGCTTCGACCAGGTGGGTCCCGACTGTCAGGCACTTCCTTGCATGCGAAGATGTAGCTGGTGGGTCCCAGCAGTCAGGGGGGCGAACCTTTTTTTGCACGGACGCACTTCCTTGTGTGCGAAGGTGTAGCTGGTGGGTCCCAGCAGTCAGGGGGAAACATTTTTTCGCGAAATATTGTGGCCAGTCCGGTGGGTCCCCGCTGTCAGGTGGAAAATCATTATTTTCCGCGTAATAAGGAGGCACTTCCTTCTGGCTGCCGTGGACCCAGCTGTCAGCCTCTCCACGTACAGTATTCTTCCGATGGAAGTATTTCGTTCACCACATTGACCACGCCGCGTCGAGAGCACCACGACGATGGACGACGGTTAGTCCTAGGAAGGGGACGACGCGGAGCTGGGGAAGATGCGGAAGTGGAAGCCCGCGCGAAGAGCAGTACGAGGGTTCACTGGTTCGGCCCCGGTGTGAGGCTGCCGTCGCTGCAGAATAACATGGGGTGTGGGTGAGTAGAGGGATGGCCTGGCCAGCGGTGGGAGTAGTAGGGGCAGTGAGGCCTCAGCAGCATCACAGTCGGCCACGGGAGGCAGGAGCATGCGGCATGACCGACGCTGGTTTGGGCGGCTGGAGCAAGAAGACCAGTGGTTGAAGAAGCACTACGGCCGTTGGATGGACATCATACGGTCACTAGAGCTAGAATTGTTCATATTGACTAAGTTGACAAAGCCCTCTATCCCAGTCAACTTAGTTGGCCCATAAGTTAGCCTCCCACTATGGTGGGTCCCAGCTGGCAGCGGGGTATTCATTTTTGTGTGCGTAATAAGGAGGCACTTCCTTGCGTGCGAAGATATAGCTGGTGGGTCCGACCTGTCAATTGGGGGAACTTTTTTTTGCGAAATACAGAGGCCCTTCCAGTGGGTCCCAGCTGTCAGGTGGAGGAATCATTATTTCGCGCGTAATAAGGAGGCATTTCCCCGTGTGCGGCCGTGGACCCAGCTGTCAGCCTCTCCACGTATAGTCCACGTCCGATGGATGTTGTTCGTTGACCATGTTGACCAGGCCGCGCCGAGAGCACCATGGCGGTGGATGACAATGAGGCCTAGGAAGGGAACGACATGGAGCTGGGGAAGACTCCGTAATGGTTGCCCACGCGGTGGGGAGTATGAGGGTTTACTGGTCTGACTACCGTCGCCAGAAAATAACAGGAGGTGTGGGTGAGTAGAGGAATGGCCTGGCCAGCAATGAAGTAGAGTGGGGCGGTGCGGCCTGTGCGGTAGCACAACCGGCCACGGGACGCGAGAACAGGTAGACCCACCGGCGCTGGTTTGGGCGGCTGGAGCAAGAAGATCAGATATTGAAGAAGCAACACGGCCGTTGGATTAACATCCAATGGTCACTTCTGCTAGAATCATTTGTGGACTAAGTTGACTAAGCCTTTCGTACACGTCAACCTAGTAGACCCACAAGTGAGCCTCCAAATTGGTCCCAAACAGCATACATCCCGAAATTTCTAGCCAGATTCAAATTAATTTTAAAACTGAATATACCTTAATTTAAATTCAATGAAATTTTACCCGCACAAAGACAATGAAATTTAAAATATCAAAATCCGAAAGAAAAAAGTATTTTGGAACTAATTGCCTGTTTGTTGTATTTTTTTCATTTTATAGCCCATTTCTTAGTACTTATAGCCCATTTTCTGGGCAAAATGCATCCCCTCCTCGTCTTGAAAGATTTCCGGCCCAGCAGGGCGTAGAAAAGCAAGTAGGCCTACGTTGGTTATTCTGCAAAAAAAAAATAGCTGGCTAGCCATTTTCAGAAAGAAAAAACAAACTGGGCTGGTCATGTGCTAAACATATGAAATAAAAGCCTAGGCTAGACGGGCCACAGGTCCCGCACAACCCAGTTGATACCCTTCTCCGTCCCGAAAAAACAAAATTACTGCATGCACTGTTGGGTCCCTACTGTCATCCTCACCATGTACAGTCATCTCCTTATTCCTCTCGGTTGTTGACCATGTTGACAACACCGTAGGGCGGCGCCGCAGCGAGCGAACCAAGGCAGAGGATGATGGTGAGGCCTCGGATGGGAACGATCAGGAGCCGGGGAAGATGCACATAGTTTTAGGGTGCAATGTGGCCATGATGCGTGCGCGGCAGCACAGCCAGCCATGGGAGGCGGGAGCAAGCAGTCCTGCCGGCGCTGGTTTGGCTTTGGCGGCTCGAGGAAGAAGAGACTGAAGAAACACGACAGACGTTGAATGTCAGTCCAACGGTGAAGGTTGGCACAATCGTTTGTTGACCAAGCCGACACCAAGTAGCATACTTTTATATATGTAGGAAGAAAAGAAAAAGTGGGCTCGTTCGCCTGATAACATTCCCGAAACTGCGACCGTTCGATCTTGTGTCGCAACTAAAACTGCGAGAAAAATGCGTTCGTCTGCCGTCCTCCTCCCAGGGAACGTTTGCCACATAAGTGACTAGCACCCTTGGTTTTCAACCGAGAGGTCTTGGGTTCGAATCCCAGGAACTCTCAATTTTGTCCTCCTTCCTTCCTCGCAAAAAAGGGAAAGAAAATCAAAGACTTGAGAAGGCATACAGAACAAGCTAGTGTACCAGTAAAGAGACATTGCTAAGTTTTAGAAAAAAGAGAGACGTGCTCTTGTAGCTGGTTCGAATCCAAACCTAGACTATGACTACATATGGTGCTATGCTACTCTGCAAGTAATGAAACTGACATATCCAACATTCGCTTCTCCTCTTCTCTACTTACTCTGCCTAGCATCAGAAGCTCTGACCACAGCAACCATGTCTGTTGGCTGCTTGTCCACCTGCTCTTCAGCAGGCAACAACCAGATATGCGCCAAGTCACCACCCGTACCATCGCCTGTGGGTCTCATCACACCCCCGCCGACACACGCACCGCAGTCGATTGCTCATCGCAACCTGGTGCCGTTGGTGTGGTGCCACTACTGCAAATCACGCAGAGTCATCCGTCGCATCTCAACCGCAATCCTCAACCCTGGTTGAGTCTTCTTCAAATGCCTGAATCATGGGGTAATATATGTTTAAGTGTTGTTCTGCTGCTTTCAGTTGCTGATTTGTTAATAGTTTGGTTGATGATCTTCCAATTGGATTCGTGCAGAAGAGGGAAGATTCGTGTGATTTGTATTTTTGGGAAGTTGCTGATGTGGGGGAATGCAACTATGCTGATTATTTGGTTAGCCGAGGAATCCCAATACCAGCAGGTTGGGGTGTTGGACAAGTAACTGAAGGAACGCCAGAAGAGGAAGATGCAGAGCAGAAGGTTAAAGATGCAGTTCCTCTAATCATGCCCAAGCAACAGCTGCTGAACGGCCTTGACAACAATGAGGAGATGAAAGAGCTTGTGAAGATAATGGGCAAAATCGATGTGCTCTGTAGGATGATTGTCTCCTTATTTTCAGTGTATGTAGCACTCGTGATGTATTCAGTGGTATGACATGAGCACTTTGCTAAAACTAGTAATGAATCAAACCTTTGTAGCAGGCTGGGCGTAGTGTTGTGAACATCTAATGATTCCTATTAACGGAAATTAGGGGGTACCCCCTTTTGCTCATAAATAAATAAATAGTTGAGGCCCTTTTGGTAATAAATAAATAAATTAGCAGAGGCCCTGTCGGGTCAGCTTTGTTCTCATTCGAAGACGTCGAGCAAATTGCAGTCCAACAACAAACTATGTCATCAAATTCAGGTTTCGCAGCCAAATATGAGTACACTAAACCATAATGTCATCGTGTTTTAGTCGTCATACAATCACCAAACACAAATCAGCATACATAACAAGTGATGTTCTCACAGCAAAAAACTAAACAACATGTTCATCATGTTTTAGTTGTCATAGAAAACACAATTTCACATAGTAGATAAAAAACGTCTTCTAACTGACAAATACGACAAAAGCAATGTAATCATCATCCGCAGCAGCATCGTCAACATCTTCGCCATGTGTATCAGTCTGAATCGTAATTCCCCATGGTGTCATCTTCTTCTTCGTCCTCAACGTCCTCGGACATTGGCTTCTTCTTGATCAACTCTTGTATGTCCACAGCACGACAGGCAATCTTTTCGCCGGCGTCATTGACGTGATGGTTCTCAAAGATATTAGGAACATATGTGTTATCTTGTACATCAGGAGTAGTGTAAGCATCATCTTGTTGTGCAACTTCATTAAATGAATTCCTCTGCTCAAACCTTTGCAATACTCTCCAGTCATCGCTACGTGCAAATGTGTCTTCCAAGAAAAATATTTGTGTTGCTTGATTTGCCAAAATAAAAGGCTCATTGGTCTGGCACACCGCCTTGACATTGATGGATTTGAAATAATCATCAGCTCTGGGTTTTGCGATCCTGAAAAACAGGTTATACCAATGACAGCACAACAGAACCACACACCAATGATCCTTGAAACTGGAGATATACTGCAACTGAACAATGTCTGTTATGTTAGCATACATTTCAGTTGTCTCTTTGTCATATGTATCTGTGCTCATGATGGCACTGTTTTGTGTCTTCCTGCCTTCATCTCGTGCAAGGGTGTTGTAGCGCACATCTCCAACAACGCAAGATTCATAATGTCTTACCCGAGTATAAGGACCCACTGCTAGTGAGTAAAGGGCATTGAGGGAGTCCTGGATTAGGGGGTGTCCGGATAGCCGGACTATACCTTTGGCCGGACTCCCGGACTATGAAGATACAAGATTGAAGACTTCGTCCCGTGTCCGGATGGGACTTTCCTTGGCGTGGAAGGCAAGCTTGGCGATACGATATGTGTAACCCATTGTAACCGACTCTGTGTAACCCTAGCCCTCTCCGGTGTCTCTATAAACCGGAGAGTTTTAGTCCATAGGACGAACAACAATCATACCATAGGCTAGCTTCTAGGGTTTAGCCTCTCTGATCTCGTGGTAGATCAACTCTTGTACTACCCATATCATCAATATTAATCAAGCAGGAGTAGGGTTTTACCTCCATCGAGAGGTCCCAAACCTGGGTAAAAACATCGTGTCCCTTGTCTCCTGTTACCATCTGCCTAGACGCACAGTTCGGGACCCCCTACCCGAGATCCGCCGGTTTTGACACCGACATTGGTTCTTTCATTGAGAGCTCCTCCGTGTCGTCACCTTCAGGAAGGATGCCGCACCCCGTCTTTAAAGACGGCGCTGTTGCTAAAGGAGCTTTGGCTGTCGGCCAAACTCTCCGGCTAGGCGGTTTTCTAATGACCGCCTGTTCGGTCGCCATGCCGACGATGACTTCTCGGGTCATCGAAAGAAATCTCCACGTCAACTCGGAACTTGCCGAGTAGTTAGATCCGATGGAGCTCTCTTCCTTAAACGAGCTCTTGGATCGCATCGCCGCCCTGGGAGTCGCTACAGACTACGATCAGATTGGGCTTAAACCCGATCCGAGAGAGATTGACTCTCCCCAGGTCACCCACCACGTCGAAGTGGTGGAGGAACAATGCGGCAAATCTTCACCCATCCTAAGGACCAGATGTGTCCGGATTCATGATCCCTCCAAGCCGGACACCCGCGGAGGGGAGGACGTCACTCAAACCCTGAACCTAAAGTCAGGCAGTGGGCCTGATTCATTGGATAACATCCAAGAACCCAAGCTTCCGAGTTCGGAAATTTCTTGGCCCCTGAATCTCAGATTGGGCGAGGTCCCTGATCTAGCTCCACCCGCCCACCCAAATATAAGGGATCTATCCCAAATTCGGCAAGAGCCCAGAGAAACAGTACACCATTACTGGGCCAGATTTCTCCTGGTTATGAACATGATAAAGGACTGCCGCGAGGGGGATGCAATTTCATTCTTCTGCAACAACTGCACAGACATCGGAATCCTCAACGCCATAAGTCGCCGTGAAATTACACGCTTCGCCGACTTGGCATCCATAGTACGAAAGTACTGTGGATAGAAAGCGTTCGGAAAACCAAAACAAAATTCTGGGACACCCCGACCCTGAATACAATCCCAGTCCGAAACAAAAGGGCGCATTATCGCCAGGCACCTAGGCCAAACAACAAAAAACAAAAACCCTCTATAGGGTATGGAACCGTACTGGATGGATGGCTCAATGGACCCTGTAAAATTCATAGTACAGAGGGCGCCACACTAAGAGAATTCCTACACGAAAATTGGGACATTTTTGCCTGGCACCCCTCAGACATGCCAGGAATCCGACGCAGGCTGGCAGAGCACAGCCTGAACATCCTAAAAGGATTCAAGCCTGTTAAGCAGGCTCTTCGGCGTTTCTCCGAACATAAGAGACAAGCCATGGGAGAGGAGCTAGCCAAACTATTGGAAGCCGGATTCATCATAGATATAAAACATCCGGACTGGCTAGCAAACCTGGTGATGGTACCAAAGAAGGACAAATCCTGGCGCTTATGCGTCGATTTCAAAGACCTCAACAAAGCCTACCCAAAGGATCCCTTCCCCCTCCCCCGCATTGATCAAATCATCGATGCCACCGCAGGACATGATTCATTGTGTTTCCTCGACACATACCCTTGCTACCACCAAATCAAGATGGCAGAGTCAGACCAAGCCGCAACGGCATTCATCACCCCATACGGCCCATTCTGCTTCAACACAATGCCCTTTGGGATCAAAAATGCCAGCACAACATATCAGCGCATGATTCAGACATGTCTGGCCAAGCAGATCGGCAAAACGGTTGAAGCATACATGCATGATGTGGTCGTCAAAACCAAGCATGTCGAAACTCTAATAGACGACTTGAGGCTCACGTTCGAACATACGACATTAGGCTTAACCCAGAAAAATGCGTTTTTGGTGTACCAGCCGGAAAGCTCTTGGTCTTCATCGTATCCGGTAGAGGAATTGAAGCAAACCCAGCCAAGATCCGAGCTCTGTCACAATTAGATATTCCAAAAGATCTCAAGCAAATACAAAAATTGACTGGATGCGTGGCGGCTCTGAGCTGCTTCATCTCCCGCTTGTGGGAAAAGTTATTACCCCTTTACCGCCTCCTCCGGGGCACCAAACACTTCGAGTGGACGGATGCCGCCACGGCCGGACTCGAAGAAATAAAAACCATACTGGCAACAAACCTGGTCCTGGCCGCGCCTAACATCGGCGAACCAATGTTGTTATACATCGCGGCATCTCACCAAGTTGTAAGCGTAGTCCTCGTCGTCTAATGAGAAACGGACGGACACAAATTCCCGGTCCAGAATCCAGTCTACTATGTGTCCACTGTCCTCACTCCATGCAAGTCCCGGTACCCGCATTACCAAAAGATAGCATACGCAGTGTTCATGGCATCCCGGAAGCTATGACACTACTTTCAAGAGTGTTCAATAACAGTAGCCTCCGAAGTACCTCTTAATGATATCACAAACAACCGCGACGCAATGGGCCGGATTGCGAAATAGGCCATTGAGCTCCTCCCGTTTGACATAACCTATAAGCCACGGCAAGCCATCAAGTCGCAAGCCTTGGCCGACTTTGTCGCTGAATGGACTGAAGCCGAACTCCCTAAAGAGTACGACACATATTCCAACTGGATCATGCACTTCGACGGCTCCAAAATGCTGGCGGGTCTGGGGGCTCGCGTCGTTCTGACGTCCCCAACAGGAGATGCAGTCCAATATGTACTCCAGATAATGTATACGGACTCCAACAATGCAGCCCAATACGAGGCCCTTCTACATGGACTCCGGATGGCAGTCTCCATGGGCATTCAACGCCTAGAGGTGCGTGGGGATTTGAACCTCGCAATATCTCAAATAAACGGAGACTTTGATGCCAAAGATCCGAAAATGGCAGCTTATCGCAACCCCGTCCTAAATATGTCAGCTCGGTTCGAAGGGCTCGAATTTCACCACATTGCCCGGGAAAACAATCACGCAGCAGACGTCTTGGCATGCATT
>NC_057804.1:614756548-614797689 GCF_018294505.1 Triticum aestivum | reverse complement strand
GAAAGGCTATTCAAGCCATCCGTACAGTGGGAAGGGGAATCCGGAAATTACAATCCGGACCTAGCCGCACCACCCGAAATCGAACATTCTGACGCAACGGAAGACTCCGCCAACGAGGTAACACCCTCAGCCCACATAATAATGGTAGTAATTGCCCCGTGGACAAAACCATTCTTAGCCTACTTAACTAGGCAGGAACTTCCCGAGGACCAAAATGAGGCACACTGCATAGTACGGCGATCTAAAGCCTATAAAGTCCACGAAGGAGAGCTTTACAAGAAAAGCACCACCGGAGTCCTTCAAAGGTGTATCTCCGAAGAGGAAGGGCGGAACCTTCTGGCTGAAATTCATGCAGGACTCGGCGGGCACCACGCCGCTGCCCGGGACCTTGTAAGCAAGGCCTTCCGTATTGGATTTTATTGGCCGACGGCCCGGGCAGATGCTCAGGACTTAGTCCAGCGATGCGTTGGTTGCCAATTATTTGCTAATCAAAGCCACATGCCACCTACTGCCCTCCAAACTATACCCATTACCTGGCCTTTTGCGGTCTGGGGGCTTGACATGGTTGGACCCCTTAAAGGGGGAACCCACAAGAAAAAATATCTACTGGTCATGGTGGACAAATTCACCAAATGGATAGAGGCCAAGCCTGTCAAGATGGCCGAATCCGGACCAGTGATAGACTTCATATCAGGGGTTGTACACCGTTACGGCATCCCCCACAGCATCATCATGGACAACGGCACAAACTTTACAGCCGACGAGGTTAAACTCTGCTGCAAAAACATGGGCATCAAGCTCGACTACGCTTCCGTCTATCACCCACAAACTAACGGTCAAGTCGAACGAGCCAATGGTCTAATCATGAGCGGCATCAAACCCAGATTAGTGCGATCCCTCAAGGAATCTAACACGCACTGGGTAGAGGACCTTGACTCCGTACTCTGGGGGCTGCGGACCACGCCGAATCGCACTACCGGGTTCACACCATTCTTTATGGTATACGGCACAGAGGCAGTCCTGCCCTGCGACATAATTCATGACTCACCTCGCATGCGCATGTATGAATAAAGAGAAGCCAAGCTCGATCGGTAGGACAGTTTGGACGCATTGGAGGAGGAGCGCGACGTGGCAAAAGCCCGTTCCACATTCTATCAACAGCAGGCTCGAAGATATCAAAGCAGAGAAGTACGGGCCAAAACTTACAATGTTGGTGAACTAGTTCTACGCCTGCCGGACAAGAAAAAGGACAAACTCAAGCCCAAATGGGAAGGTCCCTTCGTAATCGACCAAGTCCTGACTAGCGGAGCGTACCGTCTGTGAAATGCATCGGACAACCGACTCGAGCCGAACCCATGGAACGCAGCACGCCTACGAAGATTCTACACCTAGCGCCGAACTCTGTGTTCGTCTCCTTCCTCTATCTATTTTTTACACATTAGCTGCCTTATATTTCTCTCCTTCTCCCTCCCTTTTTCTCACAAGCCTTTAAGGGCTCGCTTGCGCATTAATCTCACATAATTGACACGCTACTCGCGCCCATTATACCTGGGGGCTTCTTTATCAGAAGCTTGTATACACGGGCCTCATGCCCAACACATGTGTCACACTTCCGCATGTACCTTTTATTCACCATTATATGCATCGATATGACTTAAGTTTTGGCCAAGCTGGGTTGCCTGGCTCCTGTGCTTACCCCTACATTCCCGATTGTTTGGCTAGGTGGTAAAGGGAGCACCTCTGCGATTGTTACTGCCGGGTCAGCCGGATGTGTACCTCAGACTGGGTGAAGCCGAAAGCTAGCGTTCTTAAGGGAATATTCGGTCGGTGAACTAAAAGATGATTTTTCACTTGTTTATTTATCTGCCCCCATATGCTTTTCTGCTTTTTTCGCAATCCGGACATGCACTTTAGGGCATGCCTCCCAGGGAAAGGAACCCCTAACGAAACTATTCTCCCTGGAAGATGTTTCTTACTAACCATGTAATATAACATAACTAGTCGGGCACTTGTTTGCTAAAGCACTAATGACCCCTACGCTGGTCTCCACGCATGCCCCGGTTCTTGCATAACCGAGAGAGTATTCGGACACACTCCAGACTATCGGGTCCGGAGGTCGAAGCGAAAAGGTCCGCAATGACAAACGATCTACAATCCGTCTAGAAGGCATTTTACATGTCATTTTAAATTACATAGTCAATTTGACTGGGTAGATTCTTCTTCAATACCATCCAACAGGCTGTCTAATTTACAGTCGTGTTGGGAATACTTGGCGGCCAGCTCTACCTGGCCATACACTAAACTGACAAGGATCTCCTTCCCGTCGGGCCCCATAGGTCCGACCTCGGCCATGTGGTTTGGGTCAGCCTTCGTGTACCGCGTCTTCACCAAGGCCCAGGCCTCCCTGGCGCCTTGATGGCAGGCCGATATTTTCCATAATCGGAAGCGTTGCCGCGCTCCCTTCAGCTTCTCTGCAAGCTCTCCAAGGCCTTCGGGCATGGAGAGGGATGGCCACAAAGCCTGGACGACGCCTTGCATCGCCTGCCGAACTCGTTCGTGCAGTTGCGATAGCTCGAGAAGAAGGTCACCCGTAGAACCGGGCATTTCCTCCGCAGGCCGACCTGTCAGCATATCTACAGACATAACTCTGTCAATCGACTTCCTCGCCGAACTCTTTTTCGAAGATTCGTTCAAGCACTTACTAAAAATGTCGCGTCGAAGTCGTCGATTCTCCTTTACGGAATCCGACAGCTGAGCACGAACATCCTTTAGTTCCTCACCCAGCTGGGTATTGGCATCTTGAAGCTTGTTCTTCTCTTGCCTCACCCTCGTAAGCACGCTCTCGCCGGCCTTTAACTGGCGCAAGAGTTGTTGCTTGTCCAGATCCACTCCGGCCCCATCTGCACTATTATTGTCAGAATTGCATACATGTCGCGCTTCACAACATACTTATCTTTCGAAGCATATATTACCTGAGGGGGTCGCCTTGGCATTCTTTGAAGCGGCTACTGCGGCCACAAGTTGGGCCTTGCACTCTTCCAGCTCCTGGGACAGTTGCGTATTCTTTTTTGTAAGATCATGCATAACAAATTATCCTTAAATCAGTTATTTTAACTGTTTCAAGTCTCGGGGGCTACTGACATATATAACCATCAGATTTACTCACCCGTATGTCTTTTACATACTGCTCCGTGGCTCTGGCTAGACCATTTTGAGCGGCACGGAGGTACACATCTCCCATATTAAAGGCGTCCAACGCCTCTTGGAAAAAACATGCGTCACGAAGAACAGTCCGGCGACGCCTGTGGTTCATGGAACTCTCCACCTCTGAATTGGTGGCCGATAGCCTGTCCATGTCCTCTGTTGGAGGAGCATCCGGTGCGCGCCCCGTGTTCCACTCTGCTTCCGGACCCAGCCTTGAAGCCTGGCCGGTGGATATAGTCCGGCGGGCGCTCTTCTTCCTGAAGAGAGCATGAACGTTAGTATGCCTTGAAGGCATAAACCCTGGGCATTAAAGTCGCATGTCGTACCGTTGCGTCGGCGTCTTGATCCGGTCTGCACTTCTTTTTAACCCGCCGGGCCTCAATGGCCCTTGTTGGCTAGCCACCGCGGGCTCGGCCCTCCGCCTCAAGGATTTCCCCTGCAAAAAACACCATTGGTATACGGCGATCAAAAATAAGCATGGATGGATCCTCTTGAAAGTATTGGGACTTTGGTCTCGGTTACCTTTGAGGCTGGAAGTAGTCCGGGATAATCGGTTGTAATGGCCACTAAGGTGTTGTCCTTACTCATTTGATGAAACACCCCATCAATCAGCTCCACGCATAAGTCCGGGTCCTCTTGGGAGTCCGGGTCGAGGGACCGTTCCGGGTCCTCGGGTTGTGGAGGAGGGCTGTTTATCTCCTTTACAGTCTGGTGGAGCTCCTGCGTTAAATTTGCTAGACTAAGTACTTAACTATGGGAATTTGAAAACGGATAGACAAGTGAAAGTCTTCGCTTATCCAGCTTGGAGGATTGTACATAGAGAATCCGCCACGTGGGTTGACACGGAGGAATTCCTCCTCTTCTCCCTTGTACAAAGCGGATAAGATCTTCGTTAGAGTGGCAGCCGAATCCGGCCCCTTGCGGCCGCACCGGGTGGCGTCGTCCTCCTCGTTGAAATCCCACATGGGGTGGCCTCTGTACTGAAGCGGCTGCACCCCCCGCGTAATGCATGTGGCCATGACTTCAATCATAGTCAGTCTGGAATGAGCTAACAACCTTATCCGGCTCATCAGGTAAAGGACGTCCTTGTCAGTTTCC
The DNA here is from genome assembly GCF_018294505.1 of Triticum aestivum. Taxonomy (NCBI): domain Eukaryota; kingdom Viridiplantae; phylum Streptophyta; class Magnoliopsida; order Poales; family Poaceae; genus Triticum; species Triticum aestivum. The sequence continues at coordinate 614,793,387 of NC_057804.1, read as the reverse complement.
CTCTGAGGGCTCCGTGGATGCCAGCTCAGGCGTTTCTTTAAGGGGGCATTATTGAACTCGGGGAGGCCAATCCGCATAGGGTCCGGCAGAGGGACATCATCTATATAAAACCATTCTGAAGGCCAGTCCTCGGACGCCTTCTTTGGGGTTCCGGATAGATATCCGATCCCGGTGACGTGCCATAGTTCGGCTCCGCCCACTTGATAAATTGTCCCCTCCTGAGAGCGGGGCACGAGGCAGAATAACCTCTTCCACAGCGTGAAATGGGCCTCGATGCCCAAAAACAGCTCGCAAAGGGCCACGAAGCCCGCAATATGCAGTATGGAGGCAGGCGTGAGGTGGTGTAGCTGGAGGCCATAGAACTCCAGTAACCCCCGGAGAAACGGATGAATTGGAAATCCGAGCCCTCTTATCAAATAAGGGACAAAGCATACCCGCTCTCCTTTGGAGGGATTGGGGACGCTCTCCGCCTGTTCTCCGCCACTATAGGTAGCAAGCCCGGCTCGAACAGGGACCATGTACGCTGGGGGGAGGAGCCCCTTGGTTTGAAGCGCTACTAGCTCACTGTGCGGGATGGAACACCTCTCCCAATCTCCGGGCCGAGGGCTGGAGGGGCGAGAGGAGGAGCTGCATTGACCGGCCATGGTAGAATGGATCTTTGTGGAATGCACTCCGATGGATGCTCGCGGAGGGAAGATGGTGTGATTTCCGATCTAAAATCCCAGTCTCTTTTATAGGTGGCCCCTTTGTGCAGCTAAGGGGGTAAATGACAAAACGAACCCCTATCTTTTCACATTCTTTTGACATGTGGAAAATGGCCATTATTGGGCGCGGAAGCCGAGGAGCATGACATTCATCAGAAGCCGGACACTATTCGACAGGTATATGGGATTTGGAGAAGAACCCGCCTTGCAATGCTGAAGACAAATCTGCGCGCCGGACTCATCGTCATTGAAGCCTGGTTCGGGGGCTACTGAGGGAGTCCTGGATTAGGGTGTGTCTGGATAGCCGCACTATACCTTTGGCCGGACTCCCGGACTATGAAGATACAAGATTGAAGACTTCGTCCTGTGTCCGGATGGGACTTTCCTTGGCGTGGAAGGCAAGCTTGGCGATACAATATGTAGATCTCCTCACATTGTAGCCAACTCTGTGTAACCCTAGCCCTCTCCGGTGTCTATATAAACCGGAGAGTTTTAGTCCATAGGACGAACAACAATCATACATAGGCTAGCTTCTAGGGTTTAGCCTCTCTGATCTCATGGTAGATCAACTCTTGTACTACCCATATCATCAATATTAATCAAGCAGGAGTAGGGTTTTACCTCCATCGAGAGGGCCCGAACCTGGGTAAAAACATCGTGTCCCTTGTCTCCTGTTACCATGCGCCTAGATGCACAGTTCGGGACCCCCTACCCGAGATCCGTCGGTTTTGACACCGACAAGCATCATCAACTGCCTGCCCATCCTCCCACATCTTCTTAACCTATGGTTAGAAAATAGACAAGTTGATCATCTTATGTACTCAATATATTAAAAAAACTGACAGTGCAATTCAAAAGTTTACATGGCTCTTGAACCATTTCGCAAATCCTGCCATAACGAGTATGTCAATGTTTCTTGGATTTTGCGGCAGTAACTCCTTTTTGTAGATGCTGCACAAGTCAAACATCTAAATATATAAGAATGTGCTGCAAGTTTAGTAGATTACGATGTATAAGCTGCAGTACTTAGCACTTACTTGATATAAGGTAGTATGTATCTCAGGACAGTTATTCAACACATACCAAACCATTTTGTCCAAATCTTTAGGTTTGTCCTCTTGTCGACTCTTCCCTGTAAGTCGAATGGAATAATCGAAAACATTGAGCCCGGGAATGTCTTCACCCACCTCTTTGCTAAGCTGATCAGGTGTTTCAATGTATTTTGAGCAGAATGTCAACGCTTCTGTAGCAATGTAGGCCTCTGCAATGGAACCCTCGGGTCTAGATCTGTTCCTAACATAGCCCTTGAAAGTGCCTGGCTACCTTTCAATAAGGTACATCCAGCCATACTGTACTGGACCTCCAAGTAGTGCCTCATCAGGTAGATGAACAACCAAATGCACCATCACATCAAAGAAGGCTGGAGGATATATCTTCTCAAGGTCGCATAGGATAGTTGGTATCTTGTCACTAAGACGCTCCAAAGCATCTATCATGATATTTCTACCGCAGAGTCCCCTGAAGAATTGTCTCAACTCTGCAACTACTCTGTATAAGTCAGGGCGGCCCAATCCTCTAAGGATAACAGGTAAAACCCATTGAAGTAGGACGTGGCATTCATGAGTTTTCAACCCTTGTACCTTGTTTTCATCTACATTGACTCTCCTTTCAGGGTTGGAAGCAAATCCATGTGGGAATCTCACACGTGACAGGACCTCGCAGAATTATTTTCTTTTTACCTTGTCCAAGACGTACACAGCTGGTGCCATATCCCGTGATTTACCTTCATCTTGCACCTGCAAATCATGTCTGATACCCAGGTGTGTCAAATCAATCCTAATTTTAAGGTATCTTTTGTCTTGCCTTCAATATTAAGAAGTGTGCCGATAATGCTATCACATATATTTTTCTCGATGTGCATCACATCAAGATTATGCCGCAGATCCAAATCTTTTTGATACTCCAAGTCACACAAAGTGGACCTGCGGGTAAACAATAATCTCTCTTCTGCCCTGCCACGCTTCCTTTTCCCGCTACCATTTCCAGGATGGTTTCCTGGTGTAATATGCCTGACCTTCTCTAATTCCACTTGCAACTCATCGGCGGTGAGCCTCTTTGGCACATCACGGTTTTCATGCTTTGCATTGAACACATGTCTTCGATATTTTCTAGGATGCAGCTTGTCCTTGGCAAGGAAACGATGGTGTCCAATGTAACAGATCTTGCTAAGTATTGCGTATGACAGCAGATTCCTGTCACAGCGAACACATGCATTGTAACCATGTGTTGTTCTCCCTGACATAGTGCCCAAAGCCGGATAATCATGGATGCACCAAATTATAATAGCACGCAGAAAGAAATCAGCTGGTGGGCTCCTATATAAGTCTCGAGTGAGAACACCCCTCCATAGCTGTTGAAGTTCCTCCACAAGAGGCTCCATGAACAAATCAAAATCCTTTAGAGGACTTTTTGGACCTGGGATGACCAAGGCCATCATGTAGTTTGATTCTTTGGTGCAGACATTTGGAGGCATGTTGTAAGGGATAACAAGCACTGGCCACATGCTATATGTGGCGCTCTGGTGGCCAAATGGGTTAAATCCACATAAAGCTAAGCCAAGTCTAATGTTTCTCGGGTCAGCAGCAAACTTTTTGTGTTTATGATTGAAGCTTTTCCACTCACTACCATGAGATGGATGGCTCATTACATTCTGATCTCTGTACTCCTGGTTCCTAGAATGCCACAGTACATCCTCTCTTGTTTCAGCATCATGAAACAACCTCTGCAATCTTGGTATAATTGGAAAATGTCTCAGAACATTACGAGGAATCCTCTTCACAGCATCGCCATCTTTCCATCTTGATGATTTGCATTTCGGGCATTCACTTAATTTGGCATAATCCTTCCGGGACAGAACACAATTATTCTTACAAACATGGATCATATCATATCCAATTCCAACTACACGAAGGAAATTCTTCATTTTACTGTAGGTGTGTGGTAGCTCAGACGCATCTGGGAAAGATTTGTGGAAAGCAGCCAATATCGCATCGAATGATTTGTTGGTCATACGCTAAGATGTCTTCACCTGAAGAAAGGTGACCATAGCTGAGAAAACTGACAACTTATTTCCTGGGGTGACAGCCACGTTGCATTGTTCCAACATGCGGGCCCACCATTTTTCTTCTGCAGGTGAAAGTTCACGGAATGCACGAGCATTTCGTAGCATTGTTTCAATGTTGGTCAAACTCACTGGCTCCGCCACCACCACCTCCTCCTCCTCTTCCACCAGAGCATCAGGCAGATCAAGATAGTGATCTGCTGCTTCCATGTAGTCAATAACATTGACGTTCACAGTTTCACCATGATGAACCCACCTAGTATATGTGACCGACATCCCATACAAGTGTAGATGATTTTGCACAGTTGACTGGGGTCTTGTAACTGAATTCATACAACTGCTACACAGGCAGAGCACATCTGATTTCGGACCACTGTACTCAGCTCTAATTAAGTTCATGAAGTTTCCAACCCCCTCGACATATCCAGTGGAGAATCTTCGAGCAGAAGTTATCCAAGTCATGTCCATCTGTTAGACATACAAATTAGTTCTTCTACTAGATATTATACGAAAAACATATATGCTTTTTATGAAGTCCAGAAAAAATACCTAGGTCGATGTCTAAAGCTATGGCAAGATATTTGGACAAGCTGATCTAAGTAACAAAATATATGTAAAGCTAATTCAGCAAACATATTTGAGTGCTAAATTATGGCAGGCTGTTTCAGCAGTCAATGAGGCCGAGCACACAACCATCAAACTATCGAAGGCCATCGCAGCAACAAAGATCGAGTATAAAATGGTGTAGAGCAATTTCACCTAACAGATTGGCTACTAGACCATGGCAATCTGTGTCACAATAAATATATGGCAGGATATAGCAACTAATCGGCCTTGGCATGCCATCTCAGCTAAGCAGATTGAGTGCAGAACAGAGCAAGGAAACTTCTTAAGCAGAGCATGTTGACTGTAAACTACTTCGGCAAACAGTAAGATTAACAACATCTATCAGCTAACATTCAGCGCTACACCGACATGCACGGGGCCTCGGTCTAGAATGCGCGTATTGTGGGAGAAGCTGGCCGCCGTGCGTCTCCACACGAACGTTGCCAGCGGTGGCGGCGCTGACCGCCATGTACCTCCATAAGAATGTCGCCAGCGGTGGCGGCGCGGCTAGAGGACGGCAGTCTACGAGAGCGTACTGTGGGAGCGAGAGGATCGCCGTGCGTCCCCTCGATGAACCGCAGCGCCGACGTATCGGCATGGTGGGGAGGGCGGCTTTGGCATAGCGAATGGAGTGGAGGAGGACGGGGGGAGGGGGGTTTGGGGAATATTATTGGCTAGTTGGCCGAAGGGCGGTTGAATCTAGGATTTGGGGGGAATTTTTGGGTGGGGTGTCGGTGTCAAAACCGGTGGATCTTGGGTAGGGTGTCCCGAACTGTGCGTCTAAGGCTAATGGTAACAGGAGGCCGGGGACACAATGTTTACCCAGGTTCGGGCCCTCTCGATGGAGGTAATACCCTACTTCCTGCTTGATTGATCTTGATGATATGAGTATTACAAGAGTTGATCTACCACGAGATCGTAGAGGCTGAACCCTAGAAGCTAGCCTATGATTATGATTGTTGTTGTCCTACGGACTAAACCCTCCGGTTTATATAGACACGGGAGGGGGCTAGGGTTACACAGAGTCGGTTACAGAGAAGGAGATCTACATATCCGAATTGCCAAGCTTGCCTTCCACGCAAAGGAGAGTCCCACCCGGACATGGAACGAAGTCTTCAATATTTTATCTTCATAGTCCAACAGTATGGCCAAAGTATATAGTCCGGCTGTCCGAGGACCCCCTAATCCAGGACTCCCTCGGTAGCCCCTGAACCAGGCTTCAATGACGATGAGTCCGGCGTGCAGATTGTCTTCGGCATTGCAAGGCGGGTTCCTTCTCCGAATACTCCATAGAAGATCTTGAATATGAGGATCATGTCCAGCTCTGCAAAATAATTTCCACATACCACCGTAGAGAGCACAATATTCCACAAATCTAATCTCTTAACAACTTTTCATAGCGTGACATCACACCGCGGCCCATTCATTACGAAACATTTTTCCCAGCCTGCCACTACACGTGTTGCGAGGCAGTTTTATTGGCACGTCTTGTCGAAGCAGAGATCGTGTTCCCCTTATCACGGGTTATCATCAATACAGGTGTGGGTAACCCAACCGTGCTTGTTAGTATGACTCCTTGATTTTAGGCAAGTTCCAAACGGCCACGCGGAGGACGCTTTATATTCACCCTCTTTATAAAGGGGCCAAGGCCTGTCCTTTTCTTCCCACGCTCGATCCTTCCCTTCCCCCACCTCGAGTTCCAACACCCAAGGCTCAGGCTAAGCGCTTCGGACCTTCAACCATGTCTGGATCCAACCTTCAAGGCCGGTGGATGGCCTCCTCTGTCATAGAGGAGGACATCAAGAAGCTTAGGGAAGCCAGGTATCTGACCGCCGAAATCCCGCATAGGCTGCCCGCTCAAGGGCAGGTCATCCCCACTCCCGAACCCAACGATAGTGTCGTATTTGTTTCCCACTTCCTCCGAGGGCTAGGCTTTAGTCTTGATCCCTTTGTTAGAGGGCTCATGTTATATTACGGGCTAGATTTCCATGATCTAGCTCCAGATTCTATCCTTCACACCTCATCGTTTATCGTCGTGTGTGAGGCCTTCCTCTGCATCACCCCACACTTTAGCGTATGGCTCAAGACCTTCAATGTGAAGCCAAAGATGATCGATGGGTGACATGCAGAGTGCGGAGGCACTATAATAAGCAAAGGCGTTGACACCCTATGGCCAAAGGGCTCCTTCCCAGAGGTGTTCGACTTATGGCAACGGGAGTGGTTTTACATCACAGCTCCCTGAGGTACAAAGCGGGCGGCCGCCCCCGCCTTCCGCTCGGGCCCTCCGCCCCAACTGGCGTCATGGGTCAACAAGGGGCTAGACTGGGGGCCAGTTAATGACATGCTGACATTGCAAAGCCGCATCCGAGGTCTCCTCAAGAGGGATGTCAGTCTTGTCAAGGTAATGCAAGTAATGTTAGTTCGCCGGGTCCTGCCATGCCAACGTCGATCTCTCCGTGTGTGGGAGTTCAACTAGAAGGACCGCAAACTATTCAACAATTCTTCGGTGTGACGCTCGAAGAGATGTATGGATTATTCTTCGGATCACGAATAAAGTGTCCGGACACCACTGAGGATGCGGGTCTCAACTGCAACCGTCCAGATACCCAAGTAAGTAATTCTGTGACCGAACATGTTGTCTTTTTATTTGTCACAACATCATTCTGAAAAATTGCTCTCAGCCAGGACTGGATAAGAAAGGCGGAGAGGATCAGGCGTTCGAACCCCCTTCCCGAAGGCTCACCGGATCCTATACTAACCAGGATGCTTGAGCACGCACCTTATCAAGTGCCATCAGGAGAAGATGAAGGGAGGAATAAAGAAGCTGAAAGCGGGCTTCACACATTACACATCCAAACTGGGGGAATTAGTGTCTCCGCGAAGGAGGATAATCGGGGAGGTGAATCTAGAATCCCCTCTCCCTAAGGAAAGAAAAGGGCCGCCTCTAAAGACTTGGAAACGGAGGTTTCCAAATGAGGGAAGAAACCTTCGCCAGGGGGCCCTGCCCCGGAGGGCGTCCTTATCGCACAGCGCCCGCAAGGGGGCCAGCCCTCAACCGAGCTGTAAGTGAACAAAAATACTTTGGTAAATATATCCTGCTTTATCTCTGAGAACAATAACCGAGACATATATCTTGCAGTCCGGCTCGTAGCCCTTATCGACAGAGTTCGTCTTCGGGGGATCTTATTCCGGAGATGATGGAGAGCGAAACGCCTCCTCCTGCCTCCCCGCCTCACGGGGCGGACGACCCCGAGGTGTCGTCACGGAGGATTTCTCCTAATCCGAAAAGGCCAGAAGGTAACTCTTCGGCTGCCCGAAGTCCGGAGTATTCGGCTCCTAAGGAGAGCAAGAGAAAGAGTCCGGGACTGTCCGGTGCACAACCAGACACACTGATGGGTCTTCTGGAGCAAGCGGCTATCTCAGAGGCGCATCGTACCTTAATGGGTACGGTGGTTGAGAGGATTTCATCCACCAAAAAAGGGTTGAATGAAGCTTTTACGAGCCTGCTAAGAGGCTTTGAGGTACGCAAAGTAATATATATGTATTTTTGATGGTACCGCACATGCTAGGTGTGCTCTGTATAGATAGTAGCCCCTGAGACTCTAGTTTCCGTCCAGAGGCAGCAAATAGAGGATCATAGTCCCAGGTAATGATCGCGCTGCTTTCATGTGCAGGCGGCTGAGGGTCCGGCGGCTGGCCAGACTGCTGATTTTATCGAACTGAGGCGGTAGCTTGACGTGGCGGATGCCGACATCACGCTTGTGAACAAGCGGCTTGACAAGGCACAGGGTATGTATTTTTCGGTGGTCAACAAATATTAAGAGGAGCATGATGCTAGTATCTATAATATGTTGTGACTGCAGACGGAGCTGCCGCTGTGGAGACCCTTCGGGCAGAACTTGCCCGAGCCAAGGAACAAGCCAGGAGACGTGATGCGGCCGCCCTAAAGGCGGTCGAAGAGTTAAGAGCCGAACAGGCTGCTCATCGCCAGAGCAAAGATAAAATAGCCAAGATGGCTGTTGAGCTGAAAGATGTCGCCGGCCGATATGAGCTCCTCAAAAAGGAAAGCCAAGCGAAAGCGGCTGACCTGAAGAAGGCCTTGGAAGCAGCTAAGGAAACTCACTCTGAAATCAGAGCGACAAGGGAGGAGCTTCATTAAGCCGGAGATATCGCGGCTGGGAAGCCCTTTTTGTTGTGGACGAAGTTCGGAGATCCGAAGTATGCCCCTCTATATCAATTATGGAGTGCTATAGACGCGTACTTGGATTTGGCAAAGAGTGCTGCTGATGCGACTAAGTTTTTCAAAGATCAGAAAGATCATGAGGTGGAGAGGTTGTTCTGGTCGCAGTTCAGTGCTCCAAAGCGTCCGCTGCTGTTAAATGAACAAATGGCTGAGTGGGCTGAGCTCCATTGGTTGTCCGGGCTTGCCATGTGGTCTGTCCTGGATCATCTTTGGCCGAAGGGACCAACGCCGGATAGTTATTTTGGTTTAGTGCAACGATTCCTTGGTGTTGTGCCGCATATCGATGCTGTAAAGAAGTCGGCATGCATAGAGGGTGCACGGATGGCTCTTGCCCGTGTTAAGACATATTGGGCAGGGATGGAAACCACCGCTATTGCAACCCGGGGTCTAGCCGGAGGCGAGGACTCGGCCGAGCACTATTTTGAAGAAGTCCTAGAAGGCGCCCGTTTAATAGAGGCTCAGTGCTCAAAGAGTACCATGTTCAAGTGACATGTATCTAAATTGTAAAAACAATGCTATTTTGATTATAAAGGCTGGGTTTATACTTTTGCCCGAAAGTATTATAGTGCCTCACGTGCGTCCGTTTATGTATGTATATAACCTGAAAGTTTGCAGTCGTCAGCTTCAGCCCCCACGCATGTAATGCGGGGGTGTTTGGAAAAGCGCATACTCACACTTGATCCAACGTCTTGGTCCCTTAAGGAGGTGATTGCGCAGCGAACGAGGCAATCAGACTATATAGCTTTAACACTTTCACTTAGCCATAGGAGTTTGATGGTGGGGCTACTATATAGCCCCTGGTACTTCCGCGTTCATCCGAATACGGTGCGCGTACATACATGACCAGGAAACCATTCCTTCGTTAATGCGGAGGAATCGCGAAGTTTCCATTGAGTCATCGAGTGGTTGACCAGTCTCGCGCTTTATAATGACAGTCAGTTTTCGGCTTTCTCTACTCACGTGCTCATCCAGATGAACCAGGGCACAATCGCAGTAGTTCTCCTGGTGCCACCTTAGCTGATAGAGTGGAACGTAAGGTAGCAAAACACGGGAGCCGGGTGAGGGAGTCCTGGATAAGGGGCTATCCGGACAGCCGGATTATATACATCGTCCGGGCTATAGAAGCGTCAAGATACAAGACTCAAGACTTCGGCTCATGTCCGGATGGGACTCTCCTTTGCGTGGAAGACAAGCTTGGCGATCCGGATATTATGTTTCCTTCCTTGTAACCGACTCCATGTAAACCCTAGCTCTCTGGTGTCTATATAAACCGGAGAGGATGGTCCCTAGAAGGCCGATCACGATTACAATCATACCATCATAGGCTAGCTCTTAGGGTTTAGCCTCTACGATCTCGTGGTAGATATACTCTTGTACTACTCATATCTTCAATATTAATTAAGCAGGAAGTAGGGTTTTACCTCCATCGAGAGGGCCCGAAACTGGGTAAACATTGTGTCCCTTGCTTCCTGTTACCATCAGCCTAAGACGCACAGATCGGGACCCCCTACCCGAGATCCGCCGGTTTTGACATCGACATTGGTGCTTTCATTGAGAGTTCCTCTGTGTCATCGCTTCGAGGCTTGATGGCGTCTTCAATCGTCAACAACATGGTCTAGGGTGAGACTTTTCTCCCCGGACAGATCTTTGTGTTCGGCGCCTTCACACTGCGGGCCAATTCACTTGGCCAGTTGGAGCAGATTGATAGCTTCGCCCCTGGCCACCAGATCAGGTTTGGAAACTTGAACTACACGGCAGATATCCGTGGAGACTTGATCTTCGACAGATTCGAGCCTGCGCCAGGAACACCGCACAGTCACGACGAGCATGGCCTAGACCTGTTGTCGAACAATGCTCGGGACATCATCCCCGAAGCAGCCCCAGATCTACATCCAGGGCAGGTTGCATTGCCTATGGACGGAGGGCTGGACCCCGCCCCGCAGGCCGCACACTCATCGGTGGTGGAGCCAAACATAGGTCTCACCTCTGCGGAGGCCTGTAACCCTGGGCCCCCGGACTCATATCCGGCCGTTGGTCCTGGTCCGCACACTCTCGAGCCAGCCGAGCCAGGTTGGGCTCCGGTAATGGAGTTTACCACTGCGGACATCTTTCAGCACTCGCCTTTTGGCGACATGCTGAACTCATTAAAGTCTCTCTCTCTGTCAGGAGGATCTGAGCCGAACTATGTCCGGCTTGAGTGGGAAGCAGGCGACGAAGGAATTCGCTGCCCACCCACCACCCACTTTGTCGCCACGATCGATGATTTAACCGACGTGCTCGACTTCGACTTCGAAGACATCAACGGTATGGACGACGATGCAGGAGACGTACAGGAGTCACCACTCACAGGGCGGTGGACAGCCACTTCTTCATATGATATATATATATGGTGGACACTCCAAAAGAAACCAATGGCGATGAGGCAACGGAGGCTAACCCTCCCAAGAAGAAAGCAAAGCATGGGCGTCGCCAGTGCCGCTCCAAGCCCCACCAAGGCAATACCGGCACCGGAGACGATAATAATCCGGACGGTGCCGACGATGAATACAACCCCGAACAGCCCGCCTTCGAGCAGGCCGAACAAGAAGACGGGCATGACAGCCCAGATGAACAGGTGACGGACGGGTATCCAGAGGAGGACAATTACGTGCCCCTCTCAGAAGACGAGGTTAGCCTCGGCGACGACGAGTTCGGCGTACCCAAAGACCCCGCAGAGCAGGAGCGCTTCAAGCGCCGGCTTATTGCCACTGCGAGAAGCCTGAAGAAGAAGCAGCAGCAGCTTCAAGCTTATCAAGATCTGCTCACAGATAGATGGACAGAAGTCCTGGCAGCCGAGGAATATGGACTCGAGCGCCAAACGGCTGACCGGCCACCTTGAGGTCGGGACAAAATGCCATATCAGCCGGAATACCAGCCTACAGCCCCGCGTCAGTTTACTATTGCCCGGGGCAATACTCAAGACCTGCGCGATAAACTGGGTAACGCCGCAGGACAACCAAGATCGATCTACGGATCACGGGGGCGCGCCAAAGCATATGACGAGGACCGTCATACCGGATACACTAACAGCAAATCTGGACGGGCCGAATACAACCAGTCGGACGCAGCCAGGCTGCACTGCGACATAGCCCGGCACAGAGGCGCCGCACACCCCCTCTGCTTCACTGATTAAGTGATGGATCATGAATTCCCAGAAGGGTTTAAACACGTAAACATCGAATCATATGATGGCGCAATAGACCCCGCGGTATGGATCAAGGATTTCCTTCTCCACATTCACATGGCCCGCGGAGATGATCTACATGCCATCAAGTATCTTCCCCTTAAGCTCAAAGGACCCGCCCGGCACTGGCTAAACAGACTGCCCGCAAATTCCATTGGCAGTTGGGAAAACTTGGAAGACGCATTTCTTGACAACTTCCAAGGCACATATGTGCGACCTTCGGATGCCGATGACTTGAGCCACATTACTCAACAGCCTGGAGAATCAGCCAGGAAGTTCTGGACTCGGTTCCTCACTAAAAAGAACCAAATAGTCGACTGTCCGTACACCGAAGCCCTGGCGGCCTTCAAGCATAATATCCGTGACGAGTGGCTCGCCTGACACCTCGGCCAGGAGAAACCCAAGTCTATGGCAGCTCTCACGACACTAATGACCCGCTTTTGCGCGGGCGAGGACAGTTGGTTGGCTCGCAGGAGCACTACACCGCATCCTGGCACGTCAGATGTCCGTGACAATAACAGCAAGCTACGGTGCAACAGACACAAGCGACGGAACAATGGAGACAACACCGAAGACACGACGGTCAATGCCGGATTCAGCGGATCCAAATCTGGTCAGTGGAAGAAGCCATTCAAGAGAAACAATCAGGGACCGTCCAGTCTAGACCGCATACTGCAGCGCTCGTGCCAAATTCATGGCACCCCGGACAAGCCAGGCAACCACACCAATAGAGACTCCATGGTATTTAAACAGGCCGACAAAATAAACGCCAAAAACAAGGACAAGGGGCTGCATAGCGACGATGACGATGAGCCCCTGCATCCAAACATGGGGGGACAGAAGAAATTTCCCCCCAGGTGAAAACAGTCAACATGATCTACGCCACCCACATCCCCAAGTGGGAACGGAAGCGAGCACTACAGGACGTATACGCGATGGAGCCAGTCGTCCCCAAATTCAACCCATGGTCAGCTTGTCCGATCACCTTTGATCATAGGGATCATCCTACTAGCATCCGTCACGGCGGCTCAGCCACATTGGTTTTAGACCTAATTATAGACGGATTTCACCTCAAAAGAGTCCTTATGGACGGAGGCAGCAGCCTGAACCTACTTTATAAGGACACAGTGCGCAAAATGGGCATCGATCCTTCAAGGATTAAGCCCACCAGAACCACCTTTAAGGGTGTCATTCCTGGAGTAGAGGCCCGCTGTACGGGCTCTATAACATTGGAAGTGGTCTTCGGATCTCCGGATAACTTCCGAAGCGAGGAGCTAATCTTCGATATCGTCCCTTTCCACAGTGGTTACAACGCACTGCTCGGACGAACTGCATTCGCCAGATTCAAAGCGGTACCACACTATGCATACCTCAAGCTCAAGATGCCAGGCCCGCGCGGGGTCATAACAGTCAACGGAAATATGGACCGCTCTCTCCGTACAGAAGAGCACACTGCGGCCCTTGCGGCCGAAGTACAATGCGGCCTCCTCCGGCAAACCACCAATCCGGTGACGACAACCTCAAGCTCCGTCAAGCAAGGGCGGAACACCCCGCAACAGGATCAGCAGGCACGTCAAGAGCATGACTAGCAGTCCGGCCTCCGCTCAAGTCCCACCCAAGTAGCATTCGTGCCATGCGTACACAATTACGCACTCAAAATACCATGGGCACAGGCGGAGGCATAGCAATGGCTCAGCCAATAGTACGGTATTGCTTCGTAACCTTTCCTTTTACCCTTAAGGACATTGATCCTATTTATCTCCAGAAGGCCGGACTGCAAGCTTGGCAACCCAGGAGGCAACAGGCTTCGGGCACAGCAGGAAACACCCAGGTGGAATCTATTTACGATCGTTGTTCCTGCTTTATCTATCTGTACGTAGCCTGCTCCTGGATAGGATATGTCAAATATTCCTATTTATCTCCGCTTAAACCATTCATTGTAAACATATGCTTAAACGTATTATTTATCAATGGGAGACCATATATAGCGTCAGCTTACTTATTTTTATTTGAGCATTTTTTTATAAATGTCTATTTGATTTTGCATCCGTACACTTTGGTACGCTTAGTTTTGCCAGGGGCTTCTTATGGTGCCCCACAATACGGCAAGTCAAGTCTAAACACTTTCAACAGTGCGGCACCCCGAACTTATAGCATTATATGCATCAGCTTCGAATCATGTCTTAGGTTACAGTTGGGATAGCCCGGCTCCCTTGTTTTGGTGCCTTACGTTCCATTAATTCGGATAAGGTAGCGCAGGGAGAACTACTGTGATTGTGCCCTGGTTTTTCCGGACGAGCACCTCAGTAGAGAAAGCACAAAACTGTCCGGCATGATGTGGCGAGAGCTGGTTGTTGTTCGAGAGGTCTTAAAATCCTTAAAGATTTTTCCGCTTTAGGCGATAATTCAGTTTTGTCCGATATAGGCATGTATAGCGCCCCAATTCGGCCTTCCGGATTCTAGGGGCTTCGCCGAAATTTAAAATTATAGACTTCTATGGCTAAGTGAAGGTTATAAAGTCGTATAGTTCGATTGCCTTGTTCGCTGCGCTAGACACCTCCTTAAGGGACCAAACATTTGGATAAAGAGTGTCCGGGTTTTCTACGAACACCCCAGTACTAGTTACACAGGGGCGGAAGCCGACGACTGGCCTACTTTCAGAATTTGATAAACAGCCGCACAGAAGGTAATATTTTAAATAACAAAAGGGCTACATAGCGCAAGTAACTTTGTCTTTAAATTACAAACATGACAGAGGTGAATTAATTCAAAAATTATGTCTTTAGTACATTCATCGGCCACGAGACAAGCACCCTTCATCACGCCATCATAATACTTCTCGGGGACACGATGCGGCTTGCCCTCCGGCAGCCCGTCCTTCACCAGCTTCTCCGCATCCAGCTTGCCCCAATGCACCTTTGCACGGGCAAGGGCCCGTCGGGCACCCTTAATGCAAACGGATCGCTTGATGACTTCTAGTCACGGACAGGCATCCACCATCCGCTTGATCAGGCTGAAGTAGCTGGTGGGCAGAAGCTCATCAGGCCATATCCAGACTATGAGATCCTTCATAGCCACTTCGGCCGCCTTGTGGAGTTTGACCAACTGCTTCAGTTGGTCACTCATAGGCGTTGAATGTTCGGCCCCAGCATACTGGGACCAGAATAGCTTCTCCGTTGAGCTCCCCTCCTGGGCATGGTAGAACTTCGCGGCATCTGATATGCTGCATGGCAGATCTGCGAATGCCCCTGGAGAGCTCCGGACTCGGGTAAGTAAAAGAAACGCCTCCTCCACATGTTTGCTTTGCATAAAAAATTCTTACCCGCCGTTATCTTTTTGGCCTCCTGGATCTCCTGCTGTGCCCTCTCGGCTTTGGCCTTAGCGTCTTTTATATTCGTAAGGGCCTTTGCAAGCTCAGCCTCTTTTTCTTTAACCTCATGCTTCACGGACTCGAGCTTCTTGCCAAGCTCCCGGAGCTCTTCTTGTACCTCTCCCACTCGGGCCTCTTGCCTTTTGCGCTCCTTGAGTTCCAAGGCCGCTTTGTGTTCGGCCTCGGACAGCGCCTTCTTGAGAGACGCCACTTCAATGGTGGCATCTGTTACCATACCACGACATTTCATCGTTAGCATAATCAAATTTTATTTACTATTCATTATATGAGAGAGGGGAATCATTCACCTTTGCTCTCTTTGAGCTGCCTCCTCGTGAGGCCGAGCTCTCCCTGTGCCCGCTCTAAGTCCTGCGTTAGGCCAGTGATTTCGGTTGTGCGAGCAGCAGCGGCTAGCAGCACAACCTGTTTATTTACATTCAAACTTATTGTTAGACTCTTGTGGATTATAATTGACCCTTCGTTTGGTTTTTCTTTCTGAACACCAAACAGAGTATCAGGGACTACTGCCTATCGGGTGGTAACTGAAGGCTCCGGAACCACTGAAGGCTCCGGAACAGTGTTCGGTTGAGAGCCCGGCTTACCGTGGCTCTCATCAACACGATCCGCGGGGACCTTGAACCCCGCGAGTCCGACGTCTGGGACGCTGCCTTGCGGCGCCTACAGGGCCCCCTCTGCCATCGTCGGGAGCCTTCGGGACAACACTTCCGTGTCGTCCGCAGGCCGAGGAGACGTGGCCGTCGGGAGTGAGTTCATTGCTCACTCACTCAAGGACCCGTCCGAAGACGACACTTCAGGATGGGCCCTGGCTGGACTGCATACAAGTTCGGCATTATAAACAAAACTATGAAGCGAAATTACGATTGAGTGCGGATACTTACAATCGCACTAGGGGCTTCTTCCTTGGCAGCCACCCATTCTCGCTATCGGCGGCGGTGGCAGAGTAGTACGGAAGGGATACCTTTCCCTTCTTGGACGTCCCAGTCTCTCCCACCGGGGCGGCCTTCCTCTTCTTTCCTCCCCCAATACGGGGAGGTGGAGTTTCTCCCTGTTCCCCCTGCCTCCGCGGGAGGAATCAGTCTTGTCATCATCGGACGACAAGGGTATGACGGCCTTACGCCAGGGCCTCTCCTGACCCCCTGGTCCGCCATCTCGGGCCCCCCATCCTTTCCGGACGGGGTGGCCTCTCCTTCTTCTTCTTCCCCTTCGGGGGAGGAGTGCTCCTCGTCGTCTTCGGATGAGGCTTGCGCAACCTTACTTCGAAGACCCTTTCAGGTCCCCGGGGCCTTCTTATCGGCCTTCTTCTCCGGCCCCTTATAGGGCGCCGGGACCAGCATCTTCGTCAGAAGATCATCGGCTGGGCCTTCTGGCAACGGAGCCGGACTGTCAATCCGCTCCGCTATCTCCACATACTCCTAAATAAATATACACAATCACTTAGGAATTCTCCATGAATACATTGGGAAGAACCGGACCCGGTGGCGGCCTGAGAACTCACCTGGGTAGGGTGTCGTGCGGCGTGGAGCCCACGGTCCTCGGTTATGAGAGGGGGTACTTCGGTGGCCTTGAACAACGCCTTCCACATGTTCTTGTGCTTCATGCCGTAGAGCCTCTGGAGCATCCGGTGTTCGGCCGGGACAAACTCCCACAGATTGAATGCCCGCCTTTGGCACGGCAGAATCCGGCAAATGAGCATGACTTGGATCACGTTGACGAGCTTGATGTTCTTGTCCTTCATGCCCTTGATGCAGTTGATGAGTCCGGTCAACTCTGTAGATTCGTCCCATAACAGGCCCTTCTGTTCCCAGGAGGTGAGCCGCAAGATCGGAACTCGGGGGCCGTCGCCCAGTTGGCGTCGCATGGCTCGGTGATGTAGAACCACCCCGATTGCCATCCCTTCACGGTTTCCGCAAAGGGAGCCGTCAGGCCAGGTGACATTAGGCATTTTTCCCACCATGGCTCCTCCTCACTCCGCTTGCTGGCCACTCACTATCTTCAGCTTCACGCAGAAGGTTTGGAGCCACAAGCCGAAATGAGGCTTAATGCGGAGGAAAGCCTCGCACACGATGATGAACGCTGAGATGTTGAGGACGAAGTTCGGGGCTAGATCATGGAAGTCTAGCCCATAGTAGAACATGAACCCGCGGACGAAGGGGTGGAGTGGAAACCCCAGTCCACGGATGAAGTGGGCAAGGAACACGACCCTCTCGTGGGGTCCTGGAGTGGGAATGACCTGCCCCTGGTCTGGTAGCCGGTGCGCTATATCTGCGGCCAAGTATCCGGCCGCCCGGAGATTTGCGATCTTCTTCTCCGCCACAGTGGAAGCCACCCACTTGCCTCCTGCTCCGGACATGACTAACTGTGCGAAGAAGACCTGGACTAGGGCGCTGGAGCTCGAGGGGGAAAGAGTATGTGAGGGAGGAAGAAGGCGTGGGTAAAAATGAGGAACTCTTATCCCTTTATAGAGGCGACAAAAGCGGTGTGCCTCCCCACTAGCCTGTCGAGAATCGCTTACTTCCCAAGCACCGCGATTGATGGCACGGGGGGATTACCCATACCCGTATTGGTGAGAATCTCGTGATAAGGGGACATGATCTCTGCTTTGACAAGACATGTCAAGGAAACCACCTCGCAATGCGCGTTGTGGCTAGTTGTGAAAAAATGGTTCGAATAATGACCTGGCTATAATGGCATGTCACGTCATCTAAAAATTGTCAGCTGAAGTATCATTCTCTCTACGGTGGTATGTGAAGATCATTTTGCAGATCCGGACACGGCCTACGTGTTTGATAATAACCTTGGAGTATTCGGAGGAGGAACCCGCCTTGCAATGCCAAAGACAGGACTGCGCGCCGGACTCATCGTCATTGAAGCCTGGTTCAGGGGCTACTGAGTGAGTCCTGGATAAGGGGGTATCCGGACAGCCGGACTATATACATTGTCCGGACTATAGAAGCGTCAAGATACAAGACTCAAGACTTCGGCTCGTTTCCGGATGGGACTCTCCTTGCGTGGAAGACAAGCTTGGCAATCCGGATATTATGTTTCCTTCCTTGTAACCGACTCCATGTAAACCCTAGCTCTTCGGTGTCTATATAAACCGGAGAGGATGGTCCTTAGAAGGCCGATCACGATTACAATCATACCATCATAGGCTAGCTCTTAGGGTTTAGCCTCTACGATCTCGTGGTAGATCTACTCTTGTACTACTCATATCTTCAATATTAATCAAGCAGGAAGTAGAGTTTTACCTCCATCGAGAGGGCCCGAACCTGGGTAAACATTGTGTCCCTTGCTTCCTATTACCATCAGCCTAAGACCCACAGATCAGGACCTCCTACCCGAGATCCGCCGGTTTTGACACCGACACCGGGCAAACCCAACTATTGACCAAAGACATGATTCGGAGCTGATGCATATAAGGCCAAACTCGCGACGCCGAACACTCCCTAAGGTATTCGGACTTTACAACATATACTGGGCTGATTAACACCGTCGATAATGAGCCCTGAGTTTCCAGGTACATGCATTAGTCTGGCGTGACAAAATGCCAATAATGCAAGTATCCCTTTCGGTTGTGTTAACTACCCGGAGGGTATGAAGCAACCAGAGACATTAAAAAAGGTTTACACAGGGTCTTAATCTAAAAGAAACCTTTGAGCGGGGCCTTGCTGCACGTCTGCGCCTTTGTCTCCATTGTGCCGTATCCTGGGAGGGTGTAGCACGGTGATCATCTGTAAAAAAAACCCCAGGTGAAAGACTTCGTGCGAAACGTTGGTTATTCTGAATGAACCATGAAAATGCAATCTGCTATTGTATTAATAGGTTCAAGCCAAACTATGGGCCTTTTTACATGCGGGCAGCCCCTATCACCACCTATGGGGGTATATCCATCGACCCAAGCTCGGGTTTATCTGGACTGCTACAACTAGTGGTGCGCCGGACTCATTTATTTTGGTTGGAGAGGCCGTTTAGTGTTCGGCTGCTAGAGCCGCCACATGTTCTTCCGCACATAAGGAACGCTCTGTATTTCCGCTAACTGTGATGACGCCACGTGGACCGGGCATCTTAAGTTTAAGATAAGCGTAATGTGGTACTGCATTGAAACAAGCGAAGGCTGTTCTTCTGAGTAGTGCGTGATAGCCGCTTTGGAATGGAGCGATGTCGAAGATTAATTCTTCGCTTCGAAAGTTATCGGGAGAACCGAATACAACCTCTAGTACTAGAGAGCCCGTGCAGCGGGCCTCTACGCCTGGTATTACTCCTTTAAAGGTAGTATTACTTTGGCAGATTCTTGACGGGTCTATCCCCATTTTGCGGACAGTGTCCTGATATATCAGATTAAGACTACTGCCGCCATCCATAAGGACTCGGGTGAGATGGTATCCGTTAATTATTGGGTCAAGCACCAAGGCAGCCGATCCTCCATGCCGGATACTAGTCGGATGATCCCTGGGATCAAAAGTGATCGGGCAGGCCGACCAAGGGTTGAACTTGGGGGCGACGGGCTCTACAGCGTATACGTCTCGGAGTGTGCGTATGCGTCTCCTCTTTGGTATGTGAGTTGCATAGATCATGTTCACTATTTTGACCTCCGGAGGAAAATTTTTCTGTCCCCCGGTGTTCGGCTAGCGAGGCTCATCCTCATCTTCACTTGGTGTCTCCCTTCCCTTGTGTTCGGCGTTTAGTTTGCTGGCCTGATGAAGACCCAGCATTCTCTGTTGGTGTGATTTCCAAGTTTTTCGGGGGTGCCATGAATCTGACATAATCTGTACAGAATCTTGTTTAGGCTGGACGGTCCATCTCTGCTGCCTTTAAATGGCTTTTTCCGTTGACCAGGTCGAGAGCCCCTGAATCCGGTGTTGACCGCCGTGTTGTCTTGGTTGTCTTCATTGTTTCGACGCTTGTTTTTATTGCGTCGCGGCTTCCCGTTGTCGTCCCTGACTTTGGATGTGCCTAGGTCGCTAGTGCCGCTACGGGCCAACCAACTGTCCTCGCCCGCGCAAAAGTGGGTCATAAGGCTTGTTAGGGCTTCCATTGTCCTCGGCTTTTCCTGGCCGAGGTGTCTGGCAAGCCATTCGTCCCGGACACTATGCTTGAAAGCCGCTAAGGCTTCGGCATTCGGGCAGTCGACGATTTGATTCTTCTTAGTGAGAAATTTGTTCCAAAGCTTTCGGGCTAACTCTCCGGGCTATTGAATTATGTGACTTAAATCGTCTGCATCCGGAGGTCGTACATAGGTCCCTTGAAAATTAGCCCTAAAAGCATCCTCAAGCTCTTCCCAACTTCCGATTGAGTATTCGGGGAGGCTTTTCAACCAGTGCCGAGTTGGTCCTTTCAACTTGAGGGGTAGGTATTTGATGGTGTGGAGATCATCTCCGTGAGCCATGTGGATGTGAAGGATAAAGTCCTCAATCCAGACCCCAGGGTCTGTCATTCCGTCGTATGCCTCTATGTTCACGGGTTTGAATCCCTCTAGAAATTTATGATCCATCACCTCATCGGTGAAGCACAGGGGGTGCACGGCACCCCTGTATTTGGATGTGTCATGGGATTCTTCTGACGATTGTAGTGTTCGGTTTTGATTCTGAGTTGTTATTCGGTCAGTATAGTTGTTTGGGCGGCCATGATCCTGTGTCGAAACGCGCTTCTTAGATCCGTAGATGGACCTGGCCATAGCGGCTTTTTTGTCCAGGTGCTCACGTAAATCGTGCGCTGACTTATGTGCGGCGTCATTAGCCGCCATGTCGCGGCCACAGGGTGGTCGGTCCGGCTGATCGGCCGTTTTATTTTTCGGCTGAATGGGCTCTATAGCCTCATCGTCGAATTCGGGCAGCAGCTTGCACTTTGGATAGATCTTTGTGTGTCGATTGCCATCGTATTTTTCTTCAGTGTCGAGCACTTTGTTCCATCTACGGTTGAGCGTATCCTGCGCGTCCTTAAGCCTTTGCTTCTGCTTCTTCAAGCTCCTAACGGTGTTAATAAGCCTTGTATGGAGGTTATCTTGTTCCAAGTGCCTTTCCGGGATGATGTGTGCATCGTCGTCCAGACTGTTCTCCTCTCCAGAGACGGGTTGCTGAGTTTTACCCTCGGCATCGCCGTGATCGGACATTGGCTCTGGACTATGTTAGTCATCCCCTGGCTCATCCTGCTCCATCGTTGGGTCCATGGGGTCGTCGTTTCCTTTGGAGTCGACCGGGGTATTATTCTTTCTTGCGCTGTTATCGTTGTTTTTGCTGAGGCGGGATTTGGAGCGGCGCTGACGCTGTCGCTTTGGTTGCTTCTCAAGGGGGTAACCCTCCGTTGCATCCTTCAGTTCCTCGCCGTTATTTTCTTTGGGTGTATCCACCATGTATATATCATATGATGAGGTGGCTGTCAGCGCCCTTTAGGTAGTGGTTCATGTTCTTCTCCTCATCGTCGTCCATACTGTCGATATCTTCGGAGTCGAAGTCAAGCATGTCAGTTAAGTCATCGACAGTGGCTACCAAGTGGGTGGTGGGTGCGAAACGAATTTCTTCGTCGTCCGCTTCCCACTCAAGCGGGACAAAGTTCGGCCAAGAGTCTCCTGATAGTGAGAGGGATTTCAGTGAATTTAGCACGTCGCCCAAGGGTGAGTGCTGAAAGATATTAGCGGAGGTAAACTCCATGATCGGCGCCCAATCAGATTCGATAGGCACGGATGCACGTGGTTCGGAACCTATGACTGGAGACGAGTCTGAGGGTCCGATGACACAAATTTCTTTGGATGTGAAGTCTGTGTTTGGCTCTAGAGCCGATGAGTGTGCGGCCTCCGAGGCAAGGTCTATCCACCCGTCCTCGGATGGCATGATCTGCTCCGGATCTAGGGCCGGGGCAGCTGCCGGTGCGTTCTCCTGAACACTGTCTGTTATGGATTCGAATCCGTTGAAGATCAAATCTCCGCAGATGTCGGCGGTGTAGTTCAGTCTTCCAAACCTGACCTGATGGCCAGGGGCGTAGCTATCGATCTGCTCTAGATGGCCAAGCGAGTTGGCTCGCAGTGCGAAGCCGCCGAATATGAAGATCTGTCCGGGGAGTAAAACCTCACCCTGGACCACATCGTTGAAGGTGATTGAAGGAGCCATCAAGCCTAATCGTGACGACACAGTGCAACTCTCAATGAAAGCACCAATGTCGATGTCAAAACCGGCGGATCTCGGGTAGGGGTTCCCGAACTGTGCGTCTAGGGCTAATGGGAACATGAGGCTGGGGACACAATGTCTACCCAGGTTCGGGCCCTCTCGATGGAGGTAATACCCTACTTCCTGCTTGATTGATCTTGATGATATGAGTATTACAAGAGTTGGTCAACCACGAGATCGTAGAGGCTAAACCCTAGAAGCTAGCCTATGATTATGATTGTTGTTGTCCTACGGACTAAACCCTCCAGTTTATATAGACACGGGAGGGGGCTAGGGTCCCACAGAGTCGGTTATAGAGAACAAGATCTACATATCCGAATTGCCAAGCTTGCCTTCCACGCAAAGGAGAGTCCCACCCGGACACGGGACGAAGTCTTCAATCTTGTATCTTCATAGTCCAACAGTCCGGCCAAAGTATATAGTCCGGCTGTCCGAGGACCCCCTAATCCAGGACTCCCTCGGGGGGCAGGATTTTCGCGCGGCGGGCGGGGGGATTTTGGTGCATGGTCGGTTTCTTCAAGTGCAGTCCCACGTGTCAGTGAAGAAGCAAGCCGAAGCGCGTTTCCTTTGCGTGAGCCGTGTGCGGGACCAAACGTGTGTGGGGTGCAATGCGACCGCGACAGGGGTGCTGTGAGTGTACCGCCTTTTTTCCTTCTCAACTAGGTGCTTCGCCCCCTCAAAAAAACTTGTTGCTTCGCATGATCCATCGATACTAGTACTAGTAATCCGGTAATCCCGACTAAAACGGCGCGGCCGGGTCTTTTCCCGCGCGATATGCTGGGAGGTTGGGTTAGTTGGGTTTTTTAGGAAGAGTAATGCTACACCTACGTGATCCTAGTTACGTAATTAACATAGTGTGAAATGTGTGAGCTGTTGATTGTAGATTGGGGGGGAGGGCCCACCACCATGAAAATCAGGGGAGGAGAGAGAGAGGCAATTTATGTTAACCCTTTCGTAGGTTCCCGTAGATGTACAAAGATGTGAAATGTGTGAATGTGTAGTGGATGTACTATTGGAGTGCCTAAGATAAATTGTGTATGTATAGACCCTATGTATTTATTTTACTGAACATGTTAGCTTTGTCTCGGTTCAATAAAAAGAAGAGTTGGTGATGATGGTATGCTTGTCGTCCTACAATATAGGTCGTCCGATCTATATCTAACGGATGGGAATGAAACTATGACAATTTACCCGCACTCCTCTCCACATTTGCAGATAAGGCCTTCCCTCGTTCATCCTTTTCTCCCACAAGATCTTGATCTTCCATGCAACGCACGGGCATCTTGCTAGTACTCCTACAATATACTATATTATTGTGAAAGTTCATATACATCGGCCGAGATTAATGCAAACATGGCAGATTTTCATTACATTTCGAACATTTATAGGACAGAAAATAAAATAAACCTGACCCAAAACCTATTCTACGGCGGCGACCGACGTCCTCCATCTACGATCTCTATGTACGGGGCCGGGGTTCAAGACCCGTGAAGTGAAGGTGCGGTCTCCGGCGAGGACGAGTAGAACACGGGATACGGACCGGCCAGTTGGCACACCATGCCCTGCCGCCTCCCATGCCCTACTCATCCTCGGAGGAGTCCCCGACCTCGGCGGTGCCGGATGTTGGACGGTGGCAAGTAGGACGTGTGGCTGACGGTGCTCCCATCGTCGGCCACCAGCGTGGCCACCGCTTGTGCGGTCGCATCCGTGTCCGGCTACGTCGCTATTGCGTCGTGAGAGGCGACTTGAGGGAGGGCAGCGACCTCAAGCTTGATCCCCAAAGACAAGCTCTCTCGCATAGCGTTCGCGCTTGCGGTCATGGCGTATGTGGTGCCAGGTAGGAGGGTGATGCGCTATGGTGTGGAGGTTAGCTAGGCGTTGCCGCTTTAAGTAGCACATACCTGTGAGGCCAAGCGTTCGGGTGCGTCATTAAGTCGCCGGAGTTGGTTCCTCGGGCACCGAGCCTCTTAACGACGGCATACAGATGGACGGCATGAATGCGGGCAGCTGGCGCCGGCTGGGAACACACCGCATGACGGCACAAGGGACGAGGGTTTTTGGTGTGCCAGGGTAGTCAGCTGCGGTCGTGGCAACGTTGGAGATGCCCTTTGCTCACATGTGATCCCCGCATGTCATTGAAAAAGCAAGACGACCCGGCATGGTCTCAGGTCCTGAGGATGCAGTTGGCCGCGCTACACCACTCCACGGACGCGTCGCGCCACCCCGTGCATCCTCGACGAGTCGGGTGTTGTAGTGTGTTTGGATTGTGGCCAAAGTGCACCTTACCAAAATTTTGGTCATGACCCAAAGATTGGTCTTTGTTTGGATGGTTGCCATTTTTTTGGCATGCCAATGAACTCTAGCCAACTCTAGTTCATTTTTCTTGCCAATGTCGGCCAAATCATGGGCAACCAAAACCTCAACCAAACTTTTGGCTACCCAATGCTTTGATGGAGCAACCTTGGGCACAAACCAAACATACTGTTGGTCGTGCCACAGCACTAACACCACCCTTGGCACACTGAAACCGACCGTGTCTAGCGATGATGAGCGTGTCGCTCACCGCGGTTGCCGTCTCCAGAGGCGGTGTTGGAGCTGCGCCACGTTGTTGGCCCCCACGACCCACATGAGGCCGGTTTTAATGGGGAGTATCATATACTAGTATCATGCATGTGATACTAGTGTATGATACTACATCCGTAATGCATGGTACCATATCTTGGTATCATACATGACTACATTTATTGTCATGCATGACACAAAGTAGCACATCATTTAATATGATATGGTATCATGATATGATACTCAAGGTTCTCTTTCTTCATTTAATTTTATGCCACCTCATCAAAATTTCTTAGTTGGCATGCATGATACTACCTATGAAACTCCCATTACAACCAGCCTGAACGATTGTCGGTGGCGAGGAGGTCGTGGGCCAGCTCCTCCATTGGAGTAGTATGCGCTATGTCGTCCCGACGGGTGTGCCCCACATGTCGGTTTCCCTGTTTTCCCGGCCATATTCGAGCGTCAGTGTTCCGCGTTGCGCATTAGGCCTTTCACTATGTAGGCCAACCAAGACAACTTATTGTTGATTTGAGTTGTTCAAGTATAATCATGTGGCGTTTGCTTATTTCTCATTCCTCTCCAACTCTCTTCTCCATCGATCATGTCACCCTCCGGTTGAGTCCATCCTCCCGCATGCCTCATTTGAACATTCCGCCGAGTATCATTCGCATGTGGGCATGCTTGTATTCCAATGTTGTAATTTGTCCGACATGCATACAAACAAACGGTTCGTTTAAAGTTTCACTTTGACGTGTCGCTTCGCGTCTTAGTTTTGATATCGCATTTGGTTCATGCCCCAACACATGTTGATGAGATCGATTGATGTTCCGAGATCAATTGCGTGCCGTGCAAGGAGATAAAGGTTTGGTCTATTTCTATGATAGAAATGACCCGCGGGGGGGTGTCTGTGGGGATCAGAGGGAGTATATTGTATGTTCATAAGCGAAACGAACGTATTGTACCCACCCTAGTCCTCTTTCAATCGATCTCCGGACCCCGAGATGAAATCGAGAGAGAACGAGTGGGGGCACGTGATACCTAAGGCGAATTCAAAATTTTGTACTGGTGATCACAGCATCCATAAATCATATATAAAGGGTATTCAATGTTCGTTTCGTTTTTGAACGTACAATATACTCCCTCCTATCCTTTCTAGTTTACATATAAGTTTTATGCATAGTCAAAGTATCTCTACTTTGATCAAAAAAGTATCAACATTCAACAACGCCCAATCAATATTGTTAGATTCGTATGTACTCCTAGATTTGTACTCGAGATGGTTTCCAATTTGTTTTCAACTGCGTGAATGTGCTTGTTCTCACGCATGCTCTTCCTACTAGGATTTCGCCACGTATAGCCAGTCCAATAGTAACTTTTTTAAGCTCCCTATCCAATAGTACTACTAGAGTACTGACAACATCTGTACTAGAGTATGCAGTGCTCATAGTAGTACTCCCTCCTTCCAATTATATAGGGCCTATGTGGAGGAGAGAGATGTGAAAAAGTAAGGGGAGTGAGCTCTCATGCAAGAGCCTAGCTATATACGCATTCCTAGTTAAATACAATAAATATGAAGAAAGAGATCGAGAGGAGATGGAAAATGTACTAATACAATAGCCAACCTTATAAAAAAATTTGCGGGAAATAGCCAACCTTATAGCCCACACTACTGTATGAGTGCATATAATAGATGATGGCGATAGATGACATGGCAGTCCCTCATAGCCATCAACTGGCTATATTATTAACCATGCTCTAATGCGTTTTTCAAAACGGCATTTGACTATTGACAAGATTAATAGTACATGAGATGTATAATGTGAAAATTATATCATTGGAAGCTACTTTCACATACGAATTTAACCGTATGCTTTGTGTAAGTTGCATTTTATATATTATTACTCTAACATTTTGTTAAAGTTAGCCTCGAAAAATGCATTGGGCCCTGTATAGTAAATGGAAGGAGGGAGTGCCAGTGGAAGTGGATCCTCTGACGTAGGTATCCCTGCCTTACCCTCCCTTTCGGTCACTTACTGGTGGACCCCATGCTTGCTAGGCCCCGCATGTCAGTTACTCAATGGGTTCGGCCACGTTAGGGGATCCTCATCCGTAGTATACTCTCTCTGTCTTTATTTACTCCACATAAAACAGTGGGAGTGGTAGTATAAATGACGCGGGCGGGGGAGGGGGAGGGACGTCGGTTTGCTCTCAACTACGGTCCCACAAGCGAGCGAAAACGCAAGACGAGGTGCGTTCCATTTGATGAGCAACGTGGAGGGTCCATCATGCCGGGCTGTAACACGAACGCGACAAGAGCGATGTACAGTCAAAACCGATTGACCGGTTGTCACCGGAACCACTATTCACACCAGAACCTTCCCTGCTCGCCCTACGCCAGCCACTGCCCTAAAACCACACCTAATCTCCAGCCCATTCCCCCACCTTTCGATCCCCTAGCCCACATCAAGTGTCCCAAAGTGCGCTGGAAAGCCATGGTGCACCGCAAGATCACGTACTACAAGATGCTAACGCCGAAGCGCCATGCAGAAATCACGGCGGCGGTCGGCGCCACAGACCTTTGTTCCCAAGCTCACTTTGCGGCGGGCAATCTCCGAGTTCTCTGGAGCCAAGCTACGAGGAGGAGGAAGCCGATCCAATGTTCATGGCAAAGCTCGCAGCGCAGACGGCCCCCGATGGGTATGAGACGATGGACGTCGACTTCGTGTCGGCGTTCGAGTCCCCCATGGTGTAGGCGGACCAGCGGTTCAACTTGGTGATACTAAAGGAGGACCGGGAGGCAGAGGCTCAACTCGACGCGGAGCGCACGCATGCCGCTGCCATCGAGGCTCTCCTGTAGGCGGAACCGGATGTCGTGGATGTGAACCGGGCGGCGGAGGCTCAACTTGAGGCAAAGCGCGCGGATGCCGCCGCCATCCAGGCCCTCTTGCAGGCAGAACCGGGCGTCCTGGACTTGAACCGGGCGGCAGAGGCTCAACTCGACGCGGAGCACGTGGATGCCACTCTCATCGACGCCCTCTTGCAGGCGGAACCGGACGTCCTGGACTTGAACCAGGTGGTGGAGGCTCGACTCGATGCGGAGCACGCGAATGCCGCTGCCATCGAGGCCCTCCTGCAGGCGGAACCGAATGTCCTCGACTTGAACCGGGTTGTGCTCTCGTCCGTGCAGAGCGCCCGCACGCTCCGCGTGAATGAGTAGCTGGAGGCCGAGGACAACCACGGTGCGGAGACACACGTCGGCAGCTACGGCTGGTTCACGGCGGTAGCCAAAGACGACGAGGCCGTCTTGTTCCGCGACCAGTGATAGTTTTTCTTTATGCTGTTGTTTTTATGGATCTTTTGCTGTTTAAAACATATATTGTTATGCAAGTCACCTAACTTGGGTCAGTCTACCATTTCAGGATGTTGGATGAATATCCTACGTCTCCTAACCCTTCTTCCTCACCTCTTCTTCTTCCCCAACAGACCACCGCACGAGCCGTACGGATACTCCCCAACATGCGGCTGGACAAACATACTCTATGAACGAATGTTATGTGTCAGCGGTAGGATGGCTGAGTTTGGTTTGTTCATATGCGACAGCACATGTCAGTGAGGGTGCATTCCCTTGGTTGGGTTTGCGGCGTGCAGGAGCGACTGTGTGAGGGTGTGGTGTGACCGCGGCGTGCAGGAGCGACCGTGTGAGGGTATGGTGCGACCGCAACAGCCGTGCGCAAGTGTACCTCCTTTTCATTTTGAAAACTTTAGGCAAGCTTGGCAAAAATGTGTGGCGAAGTATGTCAATGCAAGGCCTAGACCCAAACAGGATAAGTACGTGCGTACTAGGAGTACTAGTATTAAAAACGAAAGGCGGGGGTTTCCTTCGCGGGATTAATCGATACAAATCCTTGTTTCACGTGTCAATTAATGTGTATTTTTTCTCCAAAGCCCAAATAGCTAACCATCTCACTCCTCATCGCTTGATTAATGTAGCGCCATGCAAAACAACCTTCTCACTTCCGCATGCATGCAGGGGATATTAATGTTCTTGGTTGCTAGTACGAGGCAAACCCCATCAATTTTGCCTCGATTAGTGTTAGTGGCCTTTTGCTAATTGTAATTTTGATATACTGGCCTTGTGTACAAAAAAATGGAGGTAGTAACTATATTTGACTTCCTTCCCCATTGCGGTGACATCGACGATATCTCGAACGTCGTGGTTTGGCGAAGTGCGTTTGATGGAGAAGACCATTGAGGAAGACCACGGTAAGTCATTCGCAAGTGCCGCTTGCCAGCCGAGACAACCGCCTTATTTGCATCCAGGAAGTCCGTTGAACCAAAGGACGCGTAAATGTACTAGTACTACTAGTACAGAATAGCGTCGTCCGTCCAGCTTAGTGCGGTGAGATGGTTTCTCGAAGAAGACGATGGAGAAGCGGAGTCAGCGAAGAGTGAAATGATGGTTGCTTCGTTCGTGCTTTTGTGATTTGACGCCTCACTGCTTCGTGATTTCTGATAGAAGGGACAGGGGAGTAGACTTTGTGCTCTATACTGTACATGCGTCCAAGCATGGGAGAAAGAGGAGAGACGTTGCATTTTTCTATTCCTTGAATCAATCAATCAGGGAGCTTCGGTTCCATCTTTTTGGCTTTGGCAACACCGTCCACAATGGTTCCCACGATGCCAAAAGCTATTTTCACATTTGGCTACACATTGTGGATGCCCTTAACCGTACCACTTGGTTTTGCTCCTGTGTGCTAACTATACAAATCTCAATTATATTGATCTAAAAAATTATAGAATCAAGATTAGTAAAAAGGAGGTGATTTTGCCGTGTGGATGGCGGGGGAGGTTTCTTATTTTTAGAGGACGTTGTCCTAGCGGTTTGCTAACATGCGGTCCCACGTGTCAGTGCTTTACCAAGCCGATCCGCGTCCCACATGAGGCAGAACAACGGCAGAAGCAACACGTGGTTAACTTGAAGAAGATGAGGGAGAAGCGAATTCAGCAATGAGTGAAATGATGGTTGCTTCGTCCCTCCAACTTCTTTTGTTTAGCATTATTACTTCGTCCCTGCAACTTAACAGCGGGAAAGGTGCAGCTTTCTGATTTGATGCCTCATTGCTCATTACTACGCTGGCACCATGACTGGGGTGCTTCACCCCGGTTGCTCTGCACTGTATTCCGGTATGGCACGTGGACCCGGTAGCTTGATGTCCCACATTCGGCGAAAGGGACTAGAAGATTTATGAAAGCGAGCGCTCCACTCTTACGACAAAGGAGTACACGACACGACGGCCCAATGAACTGTCACTTGTATTGTATAGTACTATAGTTTTGATGTTTCGCACGATTCATCGATACAAACCCGATTAAACAGGAAAGGGCGGGATTTTTCCCGCGCGGTAGATGATACTGGCCATACATTTCAAAGGCAATTTTAATGTATGCAAACTGAATAATTAAGTAACAATATGATATCTAGTAAAACAAAAAACACATATGATTTGTTGTGTTAGAGTGTAGTAGTAGTGTTGTATTGCATAGTTGTTAGATGTAACATGCGAGAACGTGTAGAGATGTAGTTTTGGAGGGCCTACAGAGAGAAAAGCGTAATACGGTCACCGAACTTCAGAATAAGCTGATTACGGTCACTATATACGTTTTGCGGTGATTATATGGTCACTTCCTCACGGTTCAGCATCAGATTGCACTCTGTTGACCGGCCAAATAGTCTGCGTGGCACCTTGTTGACTCGTTAAATTGACCATGTTCGTTGTGGGTCCCACCTGTAAGTTTGCATAGGGAAAAGGTCAGATAAACACAAATATACGCAGGCGCGACAAGACTCCAACCCGTGCGCGGGAATCACCTGGTTGTGTATGTGTCTGCCAGGGTCTGATGTGTGTGCATGCACGTGTAGGTTGAGCACTTGAGCGTGAGAGTGTGTGTTGGTCGTGTGGTGTACTGGTGTGTGCATGCATGTGTTTGTCTATGCGTGTGAGTGTTGCATGCGTGCGTGGCTGCGTGTGTACGTGTGAGTGTTGCGTGTGTGCGTGGGTGCATGTGTTCGTGTGAGTGTTGCGTGCATGCAGTTCGTGTGCATGTGTGCGTGTGTGTATAATCACCACACCAGCTCATGTGTGTTAAAACAGACGGCTCAGCATACCAATACAAGGCCACCTTGTCCGCTGTGCCCGCGGTCATGACTTCGAACCACCGTCCAATATTTTTTTGTTGTTTGTTTTCATTCTTACTAGCAAGATTCCCGTGCATTGCACGTAACATCAAGATGCATTTGTGTGACTAGTTTGTCTTGTGAGAAAAAAGGATGAACGAGGGAAGGCCTTATTTCCAAATGTGGAGAGGTGTGTGGGTACCTTTTTTGCAAAATTGCCATAGTTTCTTTCCTACCTGTCAGATATAAATCAGACGGCCTATATTGCAGGATGGCAGGCACACCATCATCACCAACTCTGTTTTTATAAGAGTGTAGATGTAGAGTAGATACAACCGACAGGTTGGCCCGATGGTAGCGAGATAATGTGATGCAACACTAGAGGTGCCACGTGGAGCATTTAACTGGTCAACTAGTCATGTCTTGAGAAAATACAGAGTTGTACGGTGAGCCCGTGACTATATAATAACCACAAAATGTAAATGGTGACCGTAATGAGTGGATTCTGAAGTCCAATGTACGTATCGTGCTTTCACTTCAAATACAATGATCGTCATTGTATATATCGCGAGAGAAAGATGAAACATGCGTGAATGTGTTGGGGGCTTACTTTTAGAGGACCTGGAGATACTTTGTGTGCATACGTGAAAGGGGCGTAGAGGGGGGTATGCGATTGAGAGAGAGATGCTCTTCGTTTCTCTTTATTATGACTAACTTTGTATATAGTATAAAAATATACAAATTCACAGTGCGGAATAAATATTATTGTGGGCACCATGCAATGCAAATTAGCGTTCGTACTCCTCCATATAACTTTGTAATGTTGTACATATGTAGAAATTCTAAAATAAATTTTTGGCCACACTTCATTCAAAAGGAATGGTGTATGCGAAACAAACGTGAAGAGAGGGATTTTTAGATTAATGGGGTACGTGATGTAACATGTGTGAATGTGTAGTTGATGCATTGGGCAGGGCCTAGAGAGGTATGTGTGTGTATTATGTATTCGAGAGAGGCATGGATAGAGGAGCCGGTGGGGGGCATGGGAGAGATAGCATGAGAAATGAGAGTGGTCTAGAGAGAGAGAGAGAGACGAATATGATGTCATGACGAGAGATTCCCTTGAGTGTGTATATGCAAGGGGGGAGGGGATAAATGCA
The DNA here is from genome assembly GCF_018294505.1 of Triticum aestivum. Taxonomy (NCBI): domain Eukaryota; kingdom Viridiplantae; phylum Streptophyta; class Magnoliopsida; order Poales; family Poaceae; genus Triticum; species Triticum aestivum. The sequence goes on along the minus strand of NC_057804.1, from coordinate 614,761,039 downwards.
CCAGGAGAATATATTTTTTGTGTGTGTGGTGTTTGTGTTGGTATGTGTGGGTGTGAGAAGATAACGAGACGTGGGGGCAGAGGGTGTGTCACCGCGTGAGGTCCGGTGGGTCGAGGTGAGGCCCTTCGTTCGGTTCCGTCCTATGCCACATTGGTCGGCCCGTGACGCATTTAGGGAGACCCATGGATGACTAGTCATACAAGACAAAGATAGCAGAATTGTGAAGGAATCTGTGTCCACTGACAAAGCCGGCTAGGATTTTTAACCCTAGGTTCTCGGACTAAGGTAACCCCTTTATCTCTGATATTACTATTCATCCAACCTAACTTTAAGGGGCATCCTGCAGAATGCTTTGCTAGAATCATACTCGTCGATTAGGAAGAGAGATGTGAGACAATGCGTGAGAGACTGGCCTAAAGATAATGTGCGTACAGGCGACACATAGGCAGGTCTATGTATATAGAAAGGGTCGATGGGGATTGTGTGTGTGTATGCTTGCGAGAGGAAGAGTGCTTGGGATAAAGGTTAGTGAAACAGTCGTAAATAGTTACGAGAGGGAGGGAGGGTTATATCGAGAGCATGTGTGCGAGAAAGACACCTCGGGAGAGAGTGTGTGAGCATGTGTGAGAGACCACCGACGGAGAGTGAAACTACATGTAAAAGACTGCTGTACATATTGATTAAAGATATAAATTGTATCCAAATATTAGGATGGGATCATGATATTTGCAATTCGTGTAAGGAATGGTCATTGATCCATCAGACATCTAGATCCTATCGAATTTGAGCATGTCTATGTTATTATTCGACACAATTGATCCACATAGTTAGTATTTTGAACTCCAGACAATGCATTGCTTTAGCAATTGAATATAAACGTGAGCATAGTTCATGTTGTGTGTGTAAAGCACATTATACATACGAAAGTTACACAATGAACATTATAAATAGCTACCTATGAACTAGCATACATTTGAATTCAACTTAAGGTGGTTTAAAAAAATTGAATTCAGCATGAAGTCCATTCAATTATTTGAATTTGATATCATGGCATTTGTAAATCATACCTAAATTATGGGGGCACCAATATTTGCTCTGATTTTGTACGTAATAGCATATGTAGTCCTGTACAAAATAGATACAAATTTAGCTCCTCCATTCCAAAATAATCATAGTTATAGGATTTTCAGGTGTCAAAATTTCAAAAAGAAGCAGATAATTTAATGAGGTTTTCAAACATACAAGGTTGAATATAACGTTGTCTATTTAGGTCAATCCTCATAGCTCAAGAATACTCTAAACGTGAATGCTTGTGTTTCAAAATTTTGAACGAAGCGCCAAAAGAGCCTCTACTCGCCCGAAACCGCGTGAGACCAATGTTTGGTAGTACAAGGAAATTACTTTTCTAATAACTCCGACCCGTGAAACCTACCGGCCCAAGGTCCAAAGGTCTAAACCGGGGTAGGTTTGTAGCTTCATCTAGACGCCACGCAACCGCCTCCGAAAAACATTCATACACAATGGCTGCCTAAGCACACATGCGCGCGGCTGAAATCGCTCCCGCCCACTATTTGAGACACCTGGGATTACCATCCTACCCCCGACCCGCAGTAGGTCCAAAATTTAAGAGGGGGGAAAAGTTTGTACTTTCCCCAAATTTCAAACAAGCGCGTCCCATTTTCTGTTCAAAAAAGCCAAAAACAAGCGCATCCCAGACCAAAACATGGTTCTCCCCCCTCCCCCTGCCCACTCGTCTGATTCCCCATTCGTACTCCGTGGGCGCAAAAACTACCTCTCCACCAGTCGGGAAACCCCGACGTCCTCTGGCCGCCACCCCATCCCACCCATCAACCGCCGCCCGCCTCCATCACGCCAGAGCCGATACCCCGATGACGTCGTCCACCGCAACCTCAACCGCAACGCCCTCCATGGCTAGTAGTTGAAGCCGAGGCCGAGCCGTCCGTACCCAAGCCAGTTCAACCACGTCGTCCTGCGCCTCACCGCTGCCGCTCCAACTTCGCCACCGTCCACCGCACCGGAGCTGTTCCTGCTACGCCGTCCTTTGCCGCCTCGGATCTGCTTCCCCTCTGCCGATATACGGCCACAGCAATAGAGTCAACAATTTGGCCATGGGTTTGTCCAAGGATACACGGCTCTCCAAAACATTGGTTCCCCCGGGGAAAAAAAGAAGATTGCCGCGACATATGGAGGAGACCACACTGGCAACCGATAAGGGTACTCCTCTTGCCTTATTCGTGCAAATCTTATGTGTCTGCTTGCACGGTATTCATCCCACAAAAGACACTAGTTGACCGCTTCTTCTTGATACTAGATGTTCCTAGTAACTCGTGATGCACAAGGTTTCTCCTCATATACTATTTCACCTCAGCTAGAGGTCCGTCGCCCCCCTGAATTTCAATTTTTGGTCAGTTGATTCCCAATTAACGGAAGCATTCCCCGGCGTAATAGGCGCTAGTACGCCTATTATGTCAGAGAAGCAGCACCTCAATGTTTATCTTTGGGGCGTGTGGGGCCTGGAGCTACTGGTGCCTGATCTGGAGGTTGGCCGGGATTAAAGGGATGGCCTGGGGGCGCTGCCAAGCACGGCGGTGGTGTGAGGTCGAGGGGAGGGCGGGGCGGCAGAGGTAGGGGTCTGGGCCGGTGGTCGCTGGCGGTTCGAGAAAGATCGTCAACAGTGACTGGCGGAGGTAGATGAAGGCCATCTGCCCATTCCTTATAGATCAGACGGTTCATTAAAAAAATTGACTGACCTATTTATTTTCAGTCGACTGTTATCTTAGATATGACCACATGTGGTGGTGTACTGGAGGAGTACCTGCATTTCCTGTGCTCATATATTAAAAAATCATACGGAGTAGAATCTAATTTTGTTTGCCATGCAATGTTGTAGAGCTATCATATGTCTCCTGCCATTTATTTTTCAGACACCTGCAATCTGCTACTTTTACAGTGCACTAGTTCTGCACACACTTCACCCATACTCTCACTATTGTGTTTTTATGCAAGGGTATTTCAGAGTCTACCTCGAGAGAAGCAGCAAAGAAAAGAGAGAAGTCGTGCCAGCTTTCTTCGCGAGTAGGCACGGCACTTTACAACAGTATAAAGGGTGCATTGTCAGCAGATGGAGACGGTAAACGTAGCTCTGGAGTTCATGACCTCGCTCGCAATGAACCACCATCCTAGGTGCTTGCTTTAACTTCGCGGTGTCATATGTGGTTGCATGTTCCATATGGTGTCTAGCTTGTATTCGAAAGGCCAAAGTCGGTCTTTATTAAGATAAGGAAATATATTTTTTACATGAACCACCATCTCGTGAGCACCAGAAGACAACTAGCTAGTTAGGGCACTGGCCGAGCCAGTGACAAGCCCAGCAAAGACAGGCATCACCTGGAAGCCAACTAAAAAGTTGTGATGGTGGCGAAGCAGCCTGCCTCCCACCAGGCTCTCAGGTCCTAGATGATCATGCTCACCACTCCAGCTGGATGTCTAGCTTATATTGCTTACAATTTGGTTAAATTGCATCTTCTTAGCTTACACATTATACCTTTGAATATGACATGCCTTTCTGTTTTTGGTACATACTAGTACATCTATGTATTAACCATGTTCTTACATCAAACTAATGTTCTTGTGTATCCCTCATCAATCACCTATGATGAGGCAGTCAGGCAAGTGGACTACTCCTCATTTAAAGAATGCAGCGTCAGCCTCCTGACATGATTCTCAAGAAAAAGTAAGGCTAGATGAAGATAGTGAACGTAGCTCCGTAGTTGATTACCGCATTTCCCCTACACTAGCATCGCAGGTGCTTGCTCTAACTTGGCAACGTGATATGTGGTTGCATGTTGCATATGGTGTCTAGATTGTAATTCTTCCAATCCGGTTAAACTGCATGTGCTATTCTGCTTAGCTTATACATTATACCTGTTAATGTGACATGCCTTCCTGTATTTATAGTACATAGTACATCTGTCTAGTAAGCATGTCCTTACATAAAACTATTGTTTTTTCTGTATCCCGCATCAATCAATATGACGAGACACCTTTAGTATATGCAGTGCGATATTAGTTGCATATTTCATATGATTTATAGCATGTGCTGCTTCTAATTTGTTGAAATTCCATTTATGATGGGATGCTTTTAACTTGGCAGAGTCATATTGGTTGCATCTTTCATGTGGTGTCTAGCTTGCATTGCTTCTTATTTGTTGGAATGGTTTCTGCTTAGTTTACACAAACAGTTGTGAACATGCCATTTCGTCTTGTTTTTCGTACATATCCCATCCTGGTATCATGTGTTTGACTTACAACAAAGTAGTGTTGTCAGTATCATGCATGAATGAGTTCTGAAGAGAGAATTTTAGTGCTTTTTCTTGTCAGTTTTACTTGAAAATTCAAAATCAATAAAGCGGAAGGAAGTTAGCAAGGCAGCGGATAAAGGTGCTCCTTCCAAATGGAGGGCCTCTACAG
>NC_057804.1:614742401-614756388 GCF_018294505.1 Triticum aestivum | reverse complement strand
CAGGACAACACATGCATATACACTCAACGAAGATGTCTTTATGATGAGCACGTCTCCCCTAGTGCACCATCACCGGTGCTCCCTCTAACTTGTCACTGTTTTATGTGGTTGCATGTTATGTGTGATGTCTAGCTTGTATTGCTTCTAATTTTGTTAAATTCCATCTGCTTACTTTACACACTATACTTGAATAAGACACGTGTTCCTGTTTCTAGAACATACAATATCTATCTATCACACCATGTTCTTACATCAAATTACTATTGTTGTGTAACCTGCAACAATCACTTATCATAAGACATGTTTGACTTCAGAGTGTGATATAGGTTACATCTCGCATTCTTTTCTAGCTTGTACTACTAATTTGTTGAAATGGCACTTATGACGAGACAGTTTTAACTTGGTAGAGTGATATTCGTTGCATCTTTCATATGGTGTCTAGCTTCCATTGCTTCTAATTTGTTGAAATGCCTTCTCCTTAGTTTACACATCATAAGCTGTGAATATGCAATGTTGTGAATATGCAATGGCACTAATGACGAGAGACCTCTAACTTGGTAGTGTGATGTTGTTTGCATCTTGCATATGGTTTATTTCTTGTACTGCTTCACATTTGTTTCAACGCCATTTATGATGAGACATTGTTAACTTGGCAGAGCGATATTTGTAGCATCTTTCATATGGTGTCTACCTTCCATTGCATTGCTTCCAATTTGGTGAAATGTATTCTGCATAGTTTACACATCATAGTTCTGGTTATCTCTTCCGTCCTGTTTTTTGTACATATTACATCCTCCTATCATGTGGTTGTGTAACATCAAAGTTCGGTTCGACTGCATCACGCATCAATTTGTTCTGAAGAACTAAATTGTTATTCATTTTTCTTGTCGGCTTGACTTAACATGGCACAGAGAAAGAGGATGTCGGTGTACTAGAGTAGGGGTACCCTAGTATCCCGAACTTGTGCACGGGCAGTTGCAGCCACCCGCGGCAAGGCTTGCCGGGTGACCGCCAAGGTCCTCCACGGTTCCTGTGGAGCCATTCAAGAACAAAGTATCCAAGCCAAGGAGACAAGGCCCCGGCAAGAGGAGCTTGCCGGGAAGGCCCACCAAGGCATCTCAAGGAGTTTGCCGCGACGCGCCACGCGTCCCGGCAAGGCCCTGTTGGGGAACGTTGCAGAAAACAAAAAATTTCCTACTCGTTTCACCAAGATCATCTAGGAGTTCATCTAGCAATGAGTGATTAGATGCATCTACATACCTTTGTAGATCGCGAGCGGAAGCGTTCAAAAGAACGGTGATGATGTAGTCGTACTCGACGTGATCCAAATCACCGATGACCAGCGCCAAACGGACGGCACCTCCGCGTTCAACACACGTACGGAACAGCCACGTCTCCTCCTTCTTGATCCAGCAAGGGAGGGAGGAGAGGTTGAGGGAGATGGCACCAGCAGCAGCACGACGGCGTGGTGTTGATGGAGCTGCAGTACTCCGGCAGAGCTTCGCTAAGCACTATGGAGGTGGAGGAGGTGTTGGGGAGGGAGAAGGAGGCAACCAAAGGCCAAGGCGTTCAGGTATGAAGTCCCTCCTCTCCCCCACTATATATAGGAGGGCCAAGGGGGGGTGGCCGGCCCTAGGAGATCCAATCTCCTAGGGGGTGCGGCGGCCAAGGGGGTTTCCCTCCCCCCAAAGGCACCTAGGAGGTGTCTTCCCCTCCTAGGACTCTTTCCCCCTCAAACCCTAGGCGCATGGGCCTATGTGGGGCTGGTGCCCTTGGCCCATGTAGGCCAACGCGCACCCCCTACAGCCCATGTGGCCCCCCGGGACAGGTGGACCCACCCGGTGGACCCCCGGGACCCTTCCGGTGGTCCCGGTACAATACCGATAACCCCGAAACTTGTCCCGATGCCCGAAACAGGACTTCCCATATATAAATCTTTACCTCCGGACCATTCCGGAACTCCTCGTGAAGTCCGGGATCTCATCCGGGACTCCGAACAACATTCGGGTTACTGCATATACATATCCCTACAACCCTAGCGTAACTGAACCTTAAGTGTGTAGACCCTACGGGTTCGGGAGACAAGCAGACATGACCGAGACGACTCTCCGGTCAATAACCAACAGCGGGATCTGGATACCCATATTGGCTCCCACATGCTCCACGATGATCTCATCGGATGAACCACGATGTCGAGGATTCTATCAACCCTGTACGCTATTCCCTTTGTCTATCGATATGTTACTTGCCCGAGACTCGATCGTCGGTATCCCAATACCTCGTTCAATCTCGTTACTGGCAAGTCACTTTACTCGTACCGTAATGCATGATCCCGTGACCAGACACTTGGTCACTCTGAGCTGATTATGATGATGCATTACCGAGTGGGCCCAGTGATACCTCTCCGTCATACGGAGTGACAAATCCCAGTCTTGATCCATGTCACCCAACAGACACTTTCGGAGATACCCGTAGTCTGCCTTTATAGTCACCCAGTTACGTTGTGACGTTTGGCATACCCAAAGCACTCCTACGGTATCCGGGAGTTACACGATCTCATGGTCTAAGGAAAAGATACTTGACATTGGAAAACTCTAGCAAACGAACTATACGATCTTGTGCTATGTTTAGGATTGGGTCTTGTCCATCACATCATTCTCCCAATGATGTGATCTCGTTATCAATGACATCCAGTGTCCATAGTCAGGAAACCATGACTATCTGTTGATCAACAAGCTAGTCAACTAGAGGCTCACTAGGGACATGTTGGTGTCTTTTATTCACACATGTATTACGATTTCCGGATAACACAATTATAGCATGAATAAAGACAATTATCATGAACAAGGAAATATAATAATAATGCTTTTATTATTGCCTCCAGGGCATATTTCCAACAGTCTCCCACTTGCACTAGAGTCAATAATCTAGTTACATTGTGATGAATCGAACACCCATGGAATTCTGGTGTTGATCATGTTTTGCTCTAGGGAGAGGTTTAGTCAACGGATCTGCTACATTCAGGTCTGTATGTACTTTACAAATCTCTATGTCTCCATCTTGAACATTTTCACGAATGGAGTTGAAGCGACGCTTGATGTGCCTTGTCTTCTTGTGAAACCTGGGCTCCTTGGCAAGTGCAATAGCTCCAGTGTTGTCACAGAAGAGCTTGATCGGCCCCGACGCATTGGGTATGACTCCTAGGTCGGTGATGAACTCCTTCACCCATATTGCTTCATGTGCTGCCTCCGAGGCTGCCATGTACTCCGCTTCACATGTAGATCCCGCCACGACGCTTTGCTTGCAACTGCACCAGCTCACTGCCCCACCATTCAAAATATACACGTATCCGGTTTGTGACTTAGAGTCATCCAGATCTGTGTCGAAGCTAGCGTCGATGTAACCCTTTACGACGAGCTCTTCGTCACCTCCATAAACGAGAAACATTTCCTTAGTCCTTTTCAGGTACTTCAGGATATTCTTGACCGCTGTCCAGTGTTCCTTGCCGGGATTACTTTGGTACCTTCCTACCAAACTTACGGCAAGGTTTACATCAGGTCTGGTACACAGCATGGCATACATAATAGAACCTATGGCTGAGGCATAGGGGATGACACTCATCTCTTCTATCTCTGCTGCCGTGGTCGGACATTGAGTTGAGCTCAATTTCACACCTTGCAAAACAGGCAAGAATCCTTTCTTGGACTGATCCATTTTGAACTTCTTCAAAATCTTATCAAGATATGTGCTTTGTGAAAGACCTATGAGGCGTCTTGATCTATCCCTATAGATCTTGATGCCTAATATATAAGCAGCTTCTCCAAGGTCCTTCATTGAAAAACTCTTATTCAAGTAGGCCTTAATGCTGTCCAAAAGTTCTATATCATTTCCCATCAAAAGTATGTCATCTACATATAGTATGAGAAATGCTATAGAGCTCCCACTCACTTTCTTGTAAACACAGGCTTCTCCATAAGTCTGTGTAAACCCAAACGCTTTGATCATCTCATCAAAACGAATGTTCCAACTCCGAGATGCTTGCACCAGCCCATAAATCGAGCGTTGGAGCTTGCACACCTTGTCAGCATTTTTAGGATCGACAAAACCTTCCGGCTGCATCATATACAATTCTTCCTTAAGGAAACCATTAAGGAATGCCGTTTTGACGTCCATTTGCCAAATTTCATAATCATAAAATGAGGCAATTGCTAACATGATTCGAACGGACTTCAGCTTCGCTACCGGTGAGAAAGTCTCATCATAGTCAATCCCTTGAACTTGTCGATAACCCTTAGCGACAAGCCGAGCTTTATAGATGGTCACATTACCATCCGCGTCTGTCTTCTTCTTAAAGATCCATTTATTTTCTATGGCTCGCCGTTCTACGGGCAAGTCAGTCAAAGTCCATACTTCGTTTTCATACATGGATCCTATCTCGGATTTCATGGCTTCTAGCCATTTGTCGGAATCCGGACCCGCCATCGCTTCTTCATAGTTCGAAGGTTCACCATTGTCTAACAACATGATTTCCAAGACAGGGTTGCCGTACCACTCTGGTGCGGAACGTGTCCTCGTGGACCTTCGAATTTCAGTAGGAGCTTGATCAGAAGTATCTTGATCATTATCATTAACTTCCTCTTTAGTCGGTGCAGGTGTTGGGTAACGTTGCAGAAAACAAAAAATTTCCTACTCGTTTCACCAAGATCATCTAGGAGTTCATCTAGCAATGAGTCATTGGATGCATCTACGTACCTTGTAGATCGCGAGCGGAAGCGTTCAAAGAACGGGGATGATGTAGTCGAACACGACGTGATTCGAATCACCGGAGATCCTAGCACCGAACGGACGGCACCTCCGCGTTCAACACACGTACGGAACAGCCACGTCTCCTCCTTCTTGATCCAGCAAGGGAGGGAGGAGAGGTTGAGGGAGATGGCACCAGCAGCAGCACGACGGCGTGGTGTTGATGGAGCTGCAGTACTCCGGCAGAGCTTCGCTAAGCAATAAGGAGATGGATGAGGTGTTGGGGAGGGAGAAGGAGGCAACCAAAGGCCAAGGACTCAAGGTATGAAGTCCCTCCTCTCCCCCACTATATATAGGGGTGCCAAGGGGGGGTGGCCGGCCCTAGGAGATCCAATCTCCTAGGGGGTGCGGCGGCCAAGGGGGGTTTCCCTCCCCCCCAAGGCACCTAGGAGGTGCCTTACCCTCCTAGGACTCTTGCCCCCTTGAACCCTAGGCGCATGGGCCTATGTGGGGCTGGTGCCCTTGGCCCAAGCAGGCCAAGGCGCACCCCCTACAGCCCATGTGGCCCCCGGGGATGGGTGGCCCCACCCGGTGGGCCCCCGGGACCCCTCCGGTGGTCCCGGTACAATACCGATAACCCCGAAACTTGTCCCGATGCCCGAAACAGGACTTCCCATATATAAATCTTTACCTCCGGACCATTCCGGAACTCCTCGTGCCGTCCGGGATCTCATCCGGGACTCCGAACAACATTCGGGTTACTGCATATACATATCCCTACAACCCTAGCGTAACCGAACCTTAAGTGTGTAGACCCTACGGGTTCGGGAAACAAGCAGACATGACCGAGACGACTCTTCGGTCAATAACCAACAGCGGGATCTGGATACCCATGTTGGCTCCCACATGCTCCACGATGATCTCATCGGATGAACCACGATGTCGAGGATTCAATCAACCCCGTACGCTATTCCCTTTGTCTATCGATATGTTACTTGCCCGAGATTCGATCGTCGGTATCCCAATACCTCGTTCAATCTCGTTACCGGCAAGTCACTTTACTCGTACCGTAATGCATGATCCCGTGACCAGACACTTGGTCACTCTGAGCTCATTATGATGATGCATTACCGAGTGGGCCCAGTGATACCTCTCCGTCATACGGAGTGACAAATCCCAGTCTTGATCCATGTCACCCAACAGACACTTTCGGAGATACCCGTAGTCTACCTTTATAGTCACCCAGTTACGTTGTGACGTTTGGCATACCCAAAGCACTCCTACGGTATCCGGGAGTTACACGATCTCATGGTCTAAGGAAAAGATACTTGACATTGTAAAACTCTAGCAAACGAACTATACGATCTTGTGCTATGTTTAGGATTGGGTCTTGTCCATCACATCATTCTCCTAATGATGTGATCTCGTTATCAATGACATCCAGTGTCCATAGTCAGGAAACCATGACTATCTGTTGATCAACGAGCTAGTCAACTAGAGGCTCACTAGGGACACGTTGGTGTCTGTTATTCACACATGTATTACGATTTCCGGATAACACAATTATAGCATGAATAAAGACAATTATCATGAACAAGGAAATATAATAATAATGCTTTTATTATTGCCTCTAGGGCATATTTCCAACAGTCTCCCACTTGCACTAGAGTCAATAATCTAGTTACATTGTGATGAATCGAACACCCATGGAGTTCTGGTGTTGATCATGTTTTGCTCTAGGGAGAGGTTTAGTCAACGGATCTGCTACATTCAGGTCCGTATGTACTTTACAAATCTCTATGTCTCCATCTTGAACATTTTCACGAATGGAGTTGAAGCGACGCTTGATGTGCCTTGTCTTCTTGTGAAACCTGGGCTCCTTAGCAAGTGCAATAGCTCCAGTGTTGTCACAGAAGAGCTTGATCGGCCCCGACGCATTGGGTATGACTCCTAGGTCGGTGATGAACTCCTTCACCCATATTGCTTCATGTGCTGCCTCCGAGGCTGCCATGTACTCCGCTTCACATGTAGATCCCGCCACGACGCTTTGCTTGCAACTGCACCAGCTTACTGCCCCACCATTCAAAATATACACGTATCCGGTTTGTGACTTAGAGTCATCCAGATCTGTGTCGAAGCTAGCGTCGACGTAACCCTTTACGACGAGCTCTTCGTCACCTCCATAAACGAGAAACATTTCCTTAGTCCTTTTCAGGTACTTCAGGATATTCTTGACCGCTGTCCAGTGTTCCTTGCCGGGATTACTTTGGTACCTTCCTGCCAAACTTACGGCAAGGTTTACATCAGGTCTGGTACACAGCATGGCATACATAATAGAATCTATGGCTGAGGCATAGGGGATGACGCTCATCTCTTCTATATCTTCTGTCGTGGTCGGACATTGAGCTGAGCTCAATTTCATACCTTGCAACACAGGCAAGAACCCCTTCTTGGATTGATCCATATTGAACTTCTTCAATATCTTATCAAGGTATGTGCTTTGTGAAAGACCTATGAGGCGTCTTGATCTATCTCTATAGATTTTGATGCCTAATATATAAGCAGCTTCTCCAAGGTCCTTCATTGAAAAACTTTTATTCAAGTAGGCCTTGATGCTGTCCAAGAGTTCTATATCATTTCCCATCAAAAGTATGTCATCTACATATAATATGAGAAATGCTACAGAGCTCCCACTCACTTTCTTGTAAACGCAGGCTTCTCCATAAGTCTGTGTAAACCCAAACACTTTGATCATCTCATCAAAGCAAATGTTCCAACTCCGAGATGCTTGCACCAGCCCATAAATCGAGCGTTGGAGCTTGCACACTTTGTCAGCATTCTTAGGATCGACAAAACCTTCCGGCTGCATCATATACAATTCTTCCTTAAGGAAACCATTAAGGAATGCCGTTTTGACGTCCATTTGCCATATTTCCTAATCATAGAATGCGGCAATTGCTAACATGATTCGGACGGACTTCAGCTTCGCTACCGGTGAGAAAGTCTCATCGTAGTCAACCCCTTGAACTTGTCGATAACCCTTAGCGACAAGCCGAGCTTTATAGATGGTCACATTACCATCCGCGTCTGTCTTCCTCTTAAAGATCCATTTATTTTCTATGGCTCGCCGCTCAACGGGCAAGTCAGTCAAAGTCCATACTTTGTTTTCATACATGGATCCTATCTCGGATTTCATGGCTTCCAGCCATTTGTCGGAATCCGGGCCTGCCATCGCTTCTTCATAGTTCGAAGGTTCACCATTGTCTAACAGCATGATTTCCAAGACAGGGTTGCCGTACCACTCTGGTGCGGAACGTGTCCTTGTGGACCTTCGAATTTCAGTAGGGGCTTGATCAGAAGTATCTTGATCATTTTCATTAACTTCCTCTCTAGTCGGTGCAGGCACCTCAGGAACATTTTCTTGAGTTGCGCCATTTTCCGGTTCAAGAGGTAATACTTCATCAAGCTCTACTTTCCTCCCACTTACTTCTTTCGAGAGAAACTCTTTCTCCAGAAAGGACCCATTCTTGGCAACAAAGATCTTGCCTTCGGATCTGAGGTAGAAGGTGTACCCAATAGTTTCTTTTGGGTATCCTATGAAGACGCATTTTTCCGATTTGGGTTCGAGCTTTTCAGGTTGTAGTTTCTTGACATAAGCATCGCATCCCCAAACTTTTAGAAACGACAGCTTAGGTTTCTTCCCAAACCATAATTCATACGGTGTCGTCTCAACGGATTTCGACGGAGCCCTATTTAAAGTGAATGCGGCAGTCTCTAAAGCATAGCCCCAAAAAGAAAGCGGTAAATCGGTAAGAGACATCATAGATCGCACCATATCTAACAGAGTGCGATTACGACGTTCGGACACACCATTACGCTGAGGTGTTCCAGGCGGCGTGAGTTGTGAAACTATTCCACATTTTCTTAAGTGTGCCCCAAACTCGTGACTCAAGTATTCTCCTCCACGATCTGATCGTAGAAACTTGATTTTCCTGTCACGTTGATTTTCAACCTCACTCTGAAATTCCTTGAACTTTTCAAAGGTTTCAGACTTGTGTTTCATTAAGTAGATATACCCATACCTACTTAAATCATCAGTGAGGGTGAGAACATAACGATAGCCACCGCGAGCCTCAACACTCATTGGACCGCATACATCGGTGTGTATGATTTCCAATAAGTCGGTTGCTCGCTCCATTGTTCCTGAGAACGGAGTCTTGGTCATTTTACCCATAAGGCATGGTTCGCACGTGTCAAATGATTCATAATCAAGAGACTCTAAAAGTCCATCAGCATGGAGCTTCTTCATGCGTTTAACACCTATGTGACCAAGGCGGCAGTGCCACAAGTATGTGGGACTATCATTATCAACCTTACTTCTTTTGGTACTCACATTATGAACATGTGTAGCATCACGTTCGAGATTCATAAAGAATAAACCATTCACCATAGGAGCATGACCATAAAACATATCTCTCATAAAAATGGAACAACCATTATTCTCAGATTTAAAAGAGTAGCCATCTCGAATTAAACGAGATCCCGATACAATGTTCATGCTCAAAGCTGGCACTAAATAACAATTATTAAGGTTTAAAACTAATCCCGAAGGGAGATGCAGAGGTAGCGTGCCGACGGCGATCATATTGACCTTGGAACCATTCCCGACGCGCATCGTCACCTCGTCCTTTGCCAGTTTCCGCTTATTCCGCAGCCCCTGCTTTGAGTTACAAATGTGAGCAACTGCACCGGTATCAAATACCCAGGAGCCACTACGGGCACTAGTAAGGTACACATCAATTACATGTATATCACATATACCTTTCGTTTTGCCGGCCTTCTTATCCGCTAAGTACTTAGGGCAGTTCCGCTTCCAGTGACCGCTTCCCTTGCAATAAAAGCACTCAGTCTCGGGCTTGGGTCCATTCTTTGGCTTCTTCCCGGCAGCTTGCTTGCCGGGCGCGGCAACCTCCTTGTCGTCCTTCTTGAAGTTCTTTTTACCCTTGCCTTTCTTGAACTTAGTGGTTTTATTGACCATCAACACTTGATGTTCCTTCCTGACTTCTACCTCTGCTGATTTCAGCATAGCAAATACTTCAGGAATGGTCTTTTCCATCCCCTGCATATTGAAGTTCATCACAAAGCTCTTGTAGCTTGGTGGAAGCGACTGGAGGATTCTGTCAATGACCGCATCATCTGGGAGATTAACTCCCAGCTGAGTCAAGCGGTTATGCAACCCAGACATAGTGAGTATGTGCTCACTGACAGAACTGTTTTCCTCCATCTTACAGCTAAAGAATTTGTCGGAGACTTCATATCTCTCGACCCGGGCATGAGCTTGGAAAACCATTTTCAGCTCTTCGAACATCTCATATGCTCCATGTCTCTCAAAACGCTTTTGGAGCCCCGGCTCTAGGCTGTAAAGCATGCCGCACTGAACGAGGGAGTAGTCATCGAAACGTGCCTGCCAAGCGTTCATAACATCTTGTTCTGCAGGGAGAACGGGTGCGTCACCAAGCGGTGCTTGTAGGACATAATCTTTCTTCGCAGCTATGAGGATGATCCTCGGGTTCCGGACCCAGTCCGTATAGTTGTTGCCATCATCTTTCAGCTTAGTTTTCTCTAGGAACGCGTTGAAGTTGAGGACTACGTTGGCCATTTGATCTACAAGATATATTGCAAATATTTTAGACTAAGTTCATGATAATTAAGTTCAACTAATCAAATTATTAGTGAACTCCCACTTAGATTAGACATCCCTCTAGTCATCTAAGCATTACATGATCCGAGTTAAACTAGACCGTGTCCGATCATCACGTGAGACGGACTAGTCAACATCGGTGAACATCTTCATGTTGATCGTATCTTCTATACGACTCATGCTCGACCTTTCGGTCTTCTGTGTTCCGAGGCCATGTCTGTACATGCTAGGCTCGTCAAGTCAACCTAAGTGTTTGCATGTGTAAATCTGTCTTACACCCGTTGTATGTGAACGTCTGAATAAAACACCCGATCATCACGTGGTGTTTTGAAACAGCGAACTGTCACAATGGTGCACAGTTAGGGAACACTTCTTGAATTTATTGTGAGGGATCATCTTATTTACTACCGTCGTTCTAAGTAAACAAGATGCAAAACATGATAAACATCACATGCAATCAAATAATAAACGTGACATGATATGGCCAATATCACATAGCTCCTTTGATCTCCATCTTGGGGCTCCATGATCATCTTGTCACCGGCTTGACACCATGATCTCCATCATCATGATCTCCATCATCGTGTCTCCATGAAGTTGCTCGCCAACTATTACTTCTACTACTATGGCTAACGCGTTTAGCAATAAAGTAAAGTAATTTACATGGCGTTTCTCGATGACACGCAGGTCATTAAAAGAATAATGACAACTCCTATGGCTCCTGCCGGTTGTCATACTCATCGACATGCAAGTCGTGAATCCTATTACAATAGCATGAACATCTCATACATCACATATAGATCATTCATCATTCATCACAACTTTGGCCATATCATATCACAAACCACTTGCTGCAAAAACAAGTTAGACGTCCTCTAATTGTTGTTGCAAGTTTTACGTGGCTGAATTAGGGTTCTAGCAAGAACGTCTTCTTACCTACGTTAAAGCCACAACGTGATTTGTCAACTTCTATTTACCCTTCATAAGGACCCTGTTCATCGATTCCGCTCCAACTAAAGTGGGAGAGACAGACACCCGCCAGCCACCTTATGCAACTAGTGCATGTTAGTCGGTGGAACCGGTCTCACGTAAGCGTACGTGTAAGGTTGGTCCAGGCCGCTTCATCCCACAATACCGCTGAAGCAAGAAAGGACTAGTAACGGCAAGAAAGTTGACAAATCTACGCCCACAACAAATTGTGTTCTACTCGCGCAAGAAGAACTACGCATAGACCTAGCTCATGATGCCACTGTTGGGGAACGTTGCAGAAAACAAAAATTTTCCTACTCGTTTCACCAAGATCATCTAGGAGTTCATCTAGCAACGAGTGATTAGATGCATCTACATACCTTTGTAGATCGCGAGCGGAAGAGTTCAAAAGAACGGTGATGATGTAGTCGTACTCGACGTGATCCAAATCACCGATGACCAGCGCCGAACGGACGGCACCTCCGCGTTCAACACACGTACGGAACAGCCACGTCTCCTCCTTCTTGATCCAGCAAGGGAGGGAGGAGAGGTTGAGGGAGATGGCACCAGCAGCAGCACGACGGCGTGGTGTTGATGGAGCTGCAGTACTCCGGCAGAGCTTCGCTAAGCACTATGGAGGTGGAGGAGGTGTTGGGGAGGGAGAAGGAGGCAACCAAAGGCCAAGGCGTTCAGGTATGAAGTCCCTCCTCTCCCCCACTATATATAGGAGGGCCAAGGGGGGGTGGCCGGCCCTAGGAGATCCAATCTCCTAGGGGGTGCGGCGGCCAAGGGGGTTTCCCTCCCCCCAAAGGCACCTAGGAGGTGCCTTCCCCTCCTAGGACTCTTTCCCCCTCAAACCCTAGGCGCATGGGCCTATGTGGGGCTGGTGCCCTTGGCCCATGTAGGCCAAGGCGCACCCCCTACAGCCCATGTGGCCCCCCGGGACAGGTGGACCCACCCGGTGGACCCCCGGGACCCTTCCGGTGGTCCCGGTACAATACCGATAACCCCGAAACTTGTCCCGATGCCCGAAACAGGACTTCCCATATATAAATCTTTACCTCCGGACCATTCCGGAACTCCTCGTGACGTCCGGGATCTCATCCGGGACTCCGAACAACATTCGGGTTACTGCATATACATATCCCTACAACCCTAGCGTAACTGAACCTTAAGTGTGTAGACCCTACGGGTTCGGGAGACAAGCAGACATGACCGAGACGACTCTCCGGTCAATAACCAACAGCGGGATCTGGATACCCATATTGGCTCCCACATGCTCCACGATGATCTCATCGGATGAACCACGATGTCGAGGATTCTATCAACCCCGTGCGCTATTCCCTTTGTCTATCGATATGTTACTTGCCCGAGACTCGATCGTCGGTATCCCAATACCTCGTTCAATCTCGTTACCGGCAAGTCACTTTACTCGTACCGTAATGCATGATCCCGTGACCAGACACTTGGTCACTCTGAGCTCATTATGATGATGCATTACCGAGTGGGCCCAGTGATACCTCTCTGTCATACGGAGTGACAAATCCCAGTCTTGATCCATGTCACCCAACAGACACTTTTGGAGATACCCGTAGTCTGCCTTTATAGTCACCCAGTTACGTTGTGACGTTTGGCATACCCAAAGCACTCCTGCGGTATCCGGGAGTTACACGATCTCATGTACTAAGGAAAAGATACTTGACATTGGAAAACTCTAGCAAACGAACTATACGATCTTGTGCTATGTTTAGGATTGGGTCTTGTCCATCACATCATTCTCCCAATGATGTGATCTCGTTATCAATGACATCCAGTGTCCATAGTCAGGAAACCATGACTATCTGTTGATCAACGAGCTAGTCAACTAGAGGCTCACTAGGGACATGTTGGTGTCTTTTATTCACACATGTATTACGATTTCCGGATAACACAATTATAGCATGAATAAAGACAATTATCATGAACAAGGAAATATAATAATAATGCTTTTATTATTGCCTCTAGGGCATATTTCCAACAGGCCCGGGGAGCGACAAGCCTCCGGACGCGACAAGATAATGACCGCGGCAAGGCACTTGCCGCGGCACGCTACCACCCTGTACCTACGCTCCAGCGCATCCACCAATGTGTCGCCCTGGGGCCTTTCCAGGCGCGCGTGGCGAGAGGCTGTGCAGCCAGCGGTGCGCGGTGGCAAGCGGCGCTGACAAGATTGCCATCGTGGCGAGCGGTGGCGTCCCTGACGGTCCCTGTTTGCACTGTTTGGGCGACGTAGACGGGCATTTAATGTCTTTGTCCCCTGCCGTCAGGGTTAGGTATGATACACTGTACAGGTTGTTGTACCAACCGCAAGTCCTTTTCCATTTTTTACCCTTGTCTATGTTGCCACCTGTCGGTGACCCCTTGAGCATATAAAAGGAGGCCCATGCGCAACGTAGAGGTGGGTTCGGAAGGTTCGAAGCCAGAAAACACTCACGCTCGGTCTCGTTAGCAGCTAAAGTGTACTGTAGCACTCAGCGCTCCCGAGCAAGAACTCAATACAATCAGACAAGCAGCAGTAGGAGTATTATCTCTCCG
>NC_057804.1:614729951-614742108 GCF_018294505.1 Triticum aestivum | reverse complement strand
CGAAAGGGGCTCGGTCCGTCGGTCCCATAGGTGTTCGTGGATCAGCGTCCCCAACATCTTTGGCGCTCCAGGTAGGGGTGCGTCGAGGTTGTGTGAACCTGATCCGGCGTTCACGCGAGCTAGATCTTCATCTTCTTCATCGACATGCCACCGAAGAAGAAGGCTTCGGAGGCAGCTGTTCCATCCGCGTCGATCCCACCGCCACCGGAGCAAGCGGGTGGTGGGGTAGACGCCGGCGGAAGAACGGACACCGACGAGGGAGCGCACGGTGATGCCAGGTCCAAGGAAAAGGCTGCGCAGACCTCGGCGTCCATACATGTTCCGCGCCCATCTCAGGAGGCGCAGGACCGACAACGTCATGGTATTCGCAGTACCATACGTTTGTTGGACCAAGATCGAGCCGGTGGATCTCGGGGTGCTCAAGACCAGCATGCACGCCAACGTGCTGGCGCGAGCGAGACACGGTCACCTGGACAGGATACTGCTCCTTCTAACATAGTTAGAAGTCCGAGCACATCCCGCTCCTTGCACCGTTCGCCACTACCGCCCACCACTCCAGCAGAAGCTTTGGCGCGAGCTCAACTGCTCCTGGATTACCGTCCAATGGCGGACAAGACCGATCAATGGAGGGCCACCAATCAGAGTCTCATCAGCTTCGCCAACGGCGACACTCCGCGACCGCCGAGTACGTCACTGCTGCGGCAGGACCGCCAGGCGCGAGCCGATGGCGACGGAACCGGTGGGGGTGCGACCACTATGCACTCTCCACCCCGAAGGCCAAGATCGCCGACTCGCCGGGTCCACCTCGATAGCGACTCCACCGCATCATCGGATCCACGAGCTCTTCGCGATCAACGCCAAGTTCTTCACGAACGACAGCAAGAAGACACTCATACTCGCATCAAGCGCCGAAGAGAAGCGCGGAGTCAATCCGACCAGCGCGTTGGGCCCTCTGTCGACATGCATGCGCCAGGGGAACCAGGCGACTTGTCGTACGCGGTAGATTGTCCTGCGTTCACTCGTGAGCTGCGGCAAGACCAGTGGCCCAGCAAGAAGAATTTCAAGCCAGACGTGCCAGAGAAGTACGACGGCAAGACGCATCCGTCGGAGTTCCTCAGCATCTACACCATCGCGGTGCAAGTTGCCGGGGGACGGGACCACAAGATCCTTGCCAACTACTTCCCACTAGTGCTCAAGCCCAACATCAGATCCTGGCTCATGCATTTGCCGGATAACTCCATATCCTCTTGGGCCGACCTATGCCATCAGTTTGTCGGCGCCTTTACAGGCGGCCACAAGCCTCCTGGCCAAGAAAGCGACCTTCATCTACTCGCCCAGAGGGAAGGAGAGCCCCTGCGCAAGTACATTCAAAGATTCAGCCCCGTACAGCACAACATCCCAGATGTCCACCCTGCCGCGGTAATCAGCGCGTTTCATCAGAACATGCGGAACCGTAGGATGCGGGAGGAGATGGCAATGTGCAAGATCAGAGACGTCAGTGAGCTATATGCCCTGGCCGACAAGTGTGCGCGTGCTGAGGAGGGGAGGAAACTCCCCGGAAAGAATACAGAAGCAGCAGGATCAGATAGTGAGGGGACCGCCCCGACAAAGAAAAATCAGCGACGGAACAACAGGAAGAAGAAAGTCAAAGATGTGCTAGTCGTTGAGCAGTCCGGCAACGGAGGTGGAGCCAAGAAAGCCAAAGCTGGTAGCTCCGGCGGTAACAACTGCCAGGCTGTGGCGGTCGCCGACAAGCAGGACGGCACCAACAAGCAGTACTGCAAGATCCACCGCACCAAGGGCCATGACCTCCAGAGCTGCAAGAAGGTCGAGCAGCTTGTGGAACAGCAAAAGGCTGAATACGAGCGGCGCGACAAGGAGAAAGCCCAGGAAGGTGCTGGAGGAGCCAGCAAGAAGCATCCCGGCCGAGGGGGACGCCGCGGCAAGGCCAAGCAGCGGCAAGGAGACAGACCTCCCCGCGGCCGCGACAAGGATGAAGATGACGACGAGGATGAAGATATGGATGATGACGAGACCGATGAGCAGGAGTTCCAAAAAGCCACAGGGGTCCTGTGCGTTGACGGTGGTGCTTCTCTGCATACTTCACACCGCCAGCTCAAGCAGTGGGTGCGGGAAGTCAATGCAGCGGAACCACCTGTCGAGTCACGCAAGCCTCTGAAATGGTCCAGCACGCCAATCATCTTTAATATTGAGGACCACCCTGATCGCATAACTGCGGTCGGGTGCTTGCCGATGTTGGTTTCACCAACTATCCGCAACCTCAAGGTCACTAAGATGCTAGTTGACAGCGGGGCCGTCTTGAACTTGATCTCCTCCGCGGTACTCCAGAAACTCCAGATCCCTGATGGCGAGCTCGAAGAGACCAGTACGTTCCAAGGAATCAATCAGGGAAGGAGCAAGCCGAAGGGGAAGATCACGTTGCTGGTGACATTTGGCAGCGAGTTGAACTTCAGAACTGAGAGGGTCACTTTTGACGTCGCTGACTTTCCATTGCCTTACAATGGGATACTCGACCGTCCAGTACTCGCCAAATTTATGGCAGCCTCTCACTATGCATACAACATGCTGAAGATGCCAGGCCCGATAAGTGTCATCTCTGTCCCTGGCGACAAGAAGGATGCCCTTATCTGCGCCGACAAGATCTACCGGGAAGCAGCAGCCGCAGTGGATCGCAAACCACTTGTCGTTGAAGCTCCCGGGGTGAAGAAGAAGACCAACTCTGGTAAGAGTTCTGATGCCCACTCTGGCAAGCGCACCTTTTCGGAGTGCTGCGCTACCGTCGAGGACGCACCATCGAGCTCCACTGGCAAGTGTAAGAACGCAATGGCAGCTCCACCAAAGACCAAGAAGGTGTCCGCCAAGGAGGATGGTACTGGTGGTACCTTCACCATCAGTGCCACTCTCAACCCTAAATAGGAAAGCGCGCTTGTTGCTTTCCTGCGGGCGAACTTCGACGTGTTTGCGTGGCAACCGTCTGACATCCCCGGTGTTCCCAGGAAAGTAATCGAGCACCATCTTGCCGTCTGTCCTCATGCATGGCCCGTCAAGCAGAAAGTCAGGAAACAGGCAGTGGAGCGCCAAGAATTCATCGCAGAAGAAATCAAGAAATTGGAAGCAGCAGGCCTTGTCAGAGGAGTGCTCCATCCTACGTGGTTGGACAATCCTGTTGTCGTGCGCAAAGCTAACGGGAAATGGAGGCTTTGTATCGACTTTACCAATGTCAATAAAGCTTGTCCCAAAGACCCATTTCCCTTGCCGCGCATCGACCAGATTGTTGACTCCATGGCCGGATGTGACTTGCTTTCATTTCTTGATGCATACTCAGGATACCATCAGATCTTCATGGCAGAAGAGGATGAAGAGAAGACTGCATTCATCACCCCGTGTGGCACGTACTGTTTCGTATGGATGCCTTTCGGTTTGAAGAATGCTGGTTCAACATTTGCAAGGGTAGTCCACCACGCTTTTGAGCCGGAAATACACAGAAATGTGGAAGCCTACATGGATGACATAGTGGTCGAGAGAAAGGACAAGGCGACTCTGATTCAGGATTTAGATGAAACCTTTGCAAATCTGCGCAAGATCAACCTCAAGCTTAACCCCAAGAAGTGTGTGTTTGGAGTCCCTCCGGCAAGCTTCTCGGGTTCTTCGTGTCTCAGCGGGGAATTGAAGCCAAACCCGACAAGATCAAGGCCATCGAGCAGATTGAAGCACCAAAGTGCGTCAAGGATGTACAAAGACTTGCCGGTTGCATAGCTGCTCTCAGCAGGTTTATCTCTAGGTCTGCTGAGCACACCCTGCCATTTTTCAAAATATTGAAAAAGGCAGGTCCAATGAAATGGACTCCGGAAGCAGAGGCTGCGCTGCAGGAATTAAAGAGATACCTATCCTCCACTCCAACACTTGTCGCACCTAAACCACAAGAGAAGTTGCTGCTATATATAGCGGCAACCAATCAAGTGATTAGTGCTGCGTTAGTAGCAGAGAGGGAGGCGGATGATGAGCCAGCAACCACGGCAGATGCATCCAGCGATAAGCAGGGGGCTTCACCGGCAAGCTCTGGTCCCGACAAAGATGGATCTGCGCAGGCGCATGGGAAGATGCAGAAAAGGATGGTGCAGCGCCCAGTTTACTTTGTCAGTTCCCTTCTGCAGGGGGCTAGGTCAAGGTACTCTGGTGTGCAGAAATTGCTTTTTGGCCTTCTCATGGCCTCGAGAAAGCTGCGCCATTACTTCCAAGCACATGAGATCACAGTCATCACCCGTTTTCCGCTGAAGAGGATACAGCAAAATCCAGAAGCAACAGGCAGGATTGTCGAGTGGGCACTGGAACTGTCAAGCTTTGGCCTCAAGTTTGAGAGCACTTCAACTATCCAAAGCAGGGCATTGGCGGAATTCATAGCAGAATGGACGCCAACACAAGATGAAGAAATTCCGGAGACAAGCATCCCCGTCAAAGAAGCAAGCAAAGAGTGGCTGATGTACTTTGATGGTGCCTTCTCGTTGCAAGGCACCGGTGCGGGCGTGCTACTTGTCGCACCCACTGGAGAGCACCTCAAGTACATAGTCCAGATGCACTTTCCCAAGGAGCAAGCAATGAACAATACCGCAGAGTATGAAGGTTTGCTTGCCGGTCTCAGGATCGCGGCAGACCTTGGGATCAAGAAGCTCATTGTCAGGGGAGACTCACAGCTTGTCGTCCGCCAAGTGAACAAGAATTATCAGAGTCCATTGACGGAAGCTTACGTTGATGAAGTGAGAAAGCTAGAAGAGCACTTTGACGGCCTACAGATGGAACATGTTCCAAGAACACAGAATGATATTGCTGATGGCCTGTCGAAGTGCTCCGCACTTAAGTTACCTATGGAACCAGGGATCTTTGTGCTCAAGCTGACTCAACCGTCTGGAACACCGTCAACTGGACAGAGCAAGAAGAGGAAGTTGATTTTTGGCGACTATTTTCCGGCAGAGCTCCCCGAAGCTGCCGCCAAGAAGGTTCCCAAGATCGACGCCAAGTGTGCTGAGGAGCAGTCTGCTCCGGCGAGCCTTAGGGTTTGTTCCGTTGAAGCAGACGCTCCTGACAAGTTTTGCTCCGGCAAGCTTGCCAGGGACGTCAAGCTCCGGCTGAGCCGCAGGTTCTCGCCGTAGAAGCGGATGTTCCCGCAGCAGCAGATGTGCCTTTAGTCCTTGTTGTCGAGCCGCAAGCTCCAACATGGGCATAGCAGATTGTCCGTTTCCTTCAGACAGGAGAACTTCCCGAAGAGCAAGAAGAAGCGGAAAGAGTAGCCCGGCAGTCAAGTATGTACCAGTTTGTCGACAACACACTGTACAGAAGAAGACTCAACGGCGTGAAATTGAAGTGTATTCCCCGGGAAGACGGACAAAAGTTGTTGGCAGAGATAAATGGAGGCATATGTGGTCACCACATTGGCGCGAGAGCACTTGCCGGCAAAGCGTTCCGGCAAGATTTCTTTTGGCCGACAGCCCTCCAGGATGCAACTGCACAAGTAACCAAGTGTGAAGCGTGCCAGTTCCATTCCAAGCAGATACACCAGCCAGCTCAAGCTCTCTAGACGATCCCTTTATCCTGGCCATTTTCGGTCTGGGGGCTCGATATCCTCGGCCCCTTTCCCCGAGCAGTCGGGGGCTTTGAGTACTTGTATGTTGCAATCGACAAATTCACAAAGTGGCCGGAAGTGGAACCAGTGAGGAAGGTGACAGCACAGTCAGTAGTCAAGTTCTTCAGGTTGATTGTTTGCCGTTTCGGGATCCCTAACAGGATCATTACCGACAACGGCACACAATTCACGAGTCGCACCTTCATGCAGTACGTCCAAGATCTTGGCGCCAAGGTCTGCTTCGCTTCTGTTGCTCATCCGAGAAGCAACGGTCAAGCGGAGAGGGCAAATGCTGAAGTGTTGCGCGGACTCAAGACCAGGACTTTCGACAGGCTGCGCAAGTGCGGAAAGAACTGGATTGAGGAGCTGCCGGTGGTTCTTTGGTCGGTCAGAACAACGCCAAATCGAGCCACTGGCCAGACACCTTTCGCTCTAGTCTATGGAGCAGAGGCAGTTCTCCCCACGGAACTCGTATACGGGTCACCTCGAGTGCTCGCTTATGACGACCTTGAGCAAGAGCAGCTGCGACAAGACGACGCGTTGCTCCTTGAGGAGGACCGTCTTCAAGCTACTGTACGAGCTGCTCGATACCAGCAAGCTTTGCGCCGCTACCATAGCCGCAAAGTTAACGCCAGAAGTCTCGAGGAAGGCGACCTTGTTCTTCGGCGCGTTCAGTCTACCAAGAATTCCAACAAGTTGACGCCAAAGTGGGAAGGCCCTTACCGGGTGAAACGAGTCACTAGGCCTGGCGCTGTCCGCCTTGAGACCGAAGATGGCATTCCGGTGAGCAACTCCTGGAACATTGAGCATCTTCGTAAGTTTTACCCGTAAGGCGCGGTTGTCGGAACATGTTCCGGCAACCACCTTTTGTACAAGTCTTGCCGATGTTGTATGTAATCCTTTGTACAAAGCCGTGCGCAGATCCCGTGCATAAGTAAAGCTCATGTGCTCTGCACATCTTGTCAATTTCATGCTTTCTATATTTCTTTGCATGCATGTATCTGACACTTTGTGCAGCACATACCCCCGGTAAGCAATAACGAGCCGTAAGGCTTCATATCATTATTTTCTCTGCTTTCTCTTTCTCAAAGGAAGGAAGTTCCCTCGCGCACAAGTTTGCCGGGGGGGAAAGGAGATAATGATGTGGACCAGGCGTCGTTCAAGGAAGTGTTCGCCTTACCGGAAAGAAAACGACAGAAAAGCTAAGTTGCCAAAGTTTGAGCAATCAGTTAAATTTTTTTTAAGTTATCTTCCTCGAACGACCTTGCTTTGTATGGAAAACCTGTGCGCGGAGGAACCAACTCGTGGCTAGTTGCGCCCTTACTTTGTTTCGAGTCCGCTCAACAACTTAAGTGAGCTGCGACTAGTTGCGACAAGGTTTCTTGTCGGCAGCGGCACCGCCAGCAGGCTGCTGACATTCCGCACTCAGCGCTCGCGGCAAGGGTGCCTACGCCGACAAGTTCCCTAAAAGCGTAGGGTAAAAACGTACAAAGGAAGGAATCGAGTAAAGGAAATAACATAGAAATTGATATCCAAAATAGAGTCATATTACAAGATAACTTGTCGCGGCTCTAATAGATTGTTTTCATGACATGACCAGCAGCGACAAGGAAAAGAGAAAGTGGGCGGCCTAATCTACGTGATCGCCCTCAACCCTCTTGATCCCGCTCACCTTGTCCACAATGGGTGCGACAAGGGCCTTGAGCGCTTCCAGATCGGCGTCCGCGGCAAGGACCTGAGGACGTTGGTGAGGTTGAGGCCTGATTGCGAAAGGCCACCTTCACCAGCACCTTCTGGAGAGCCCCTGCGCAGATCTTGCGCGACTCGTCGGCCAGCTGCTTTGGGATCTTCTCCTGGAGTCGCTGGAGGGTCGTCGCCACGCCTTCGAAGAACAAGCTGAGCTTGGCGCTGGGTCGGAGATGCTCATCGGAGGAGTACCCGAAATCCTCCATCCCCAGCTGCCCCAGCTCCTTGTCGATGGCCGCGGCAGCATCCACAAGACCCTCGGTCCAATGCTCCACGATCTCCCTAAAAGTGTCCTGGGCGGCAGCAGCATTCGCCAGCAGTGCCTCGTCGGCCTTGATCTTCTCCAACAAGGCCACCTCCCGCTCCCTGGCGCCGTACAGCGTCTGAGTCAACGTGGCCAGCTTCAACTCGAGATCGGCATTGGAATCCTTGGCGGCGCTGAGCTCCTTGCTCCTCTCAACGAGAAGACCCTGCAGCTCACCATGAGCGGCAGCATCCTTCTCGCGCTCACGCTTGAGCGCGGCAAGCTCCTCGCCGCTCGCCCTAAGATCGGCTTCCAGCTGCGTCACCTCCGTCTCCAGCTCCTTCTTGGCGGCCTCGGCAACTGTGGAAGCATCCTTTGCCTCCTTGAGAGCCCCGCCAATTGCTTGCTCGCGCGCGGCGAGCTCCTCCTCGTGGCTGTCAAGATTGACCTTGCGCTGCACCAACTCTCCTTCCTGCGCAAGTAGATTTCGGCGACAAGCCGTTGCTTCTCTTCAGCTTCAGCCTTCTCGAGGAGGAAGGCTTTCCGCTCCTCGAGAAGTTGCTCCCGCTCCTCCGCCAAGGACCGGAGAGCTTCCTCCCTAAGGCCCCGGAGCTCCTCCGCGTGCTTCTCAATGTCAACTCCCGCCTTCGCGACAAGTGCTTCGCGGGACACCAGCTTGGCTTGTCGGGCGCGGTAGAGTGACAGCAGCTTCCGCAGTAGCCGCTCCTCCTCAGGCTCGTCGCTGCTGCTGCTTGGCGCGTCAACCAGCTTCAACCCAGCGGAGGCAAGTACTTCTCCCTCCAGCATTTCTCCTTCGACCGGCGCCCTGGAGCTTGAACCCCAGGGGAGCTTGATGAAGATGCCGTCGCCGGCCTTCAGATAGGCGCCGGGCTGGGGCTCTCCGGAGCCTGGCGCTGCAGCAGCAGCGGAGGGATCGGCGGTCGGCGTAGCGCCTGGCGCTCCTGCGGCCTCGGGGCCGTCAGTGCGATCGCCGGATCCCTCGCCGGCTTCTGCGGTGGCAGCCTTGGCGGCCTCTTCGCCGGCAGGATCATCAGCGCCAGCCTCTCCTTCGGTGGTGACGACGTCGTCAACGCTGCTGCGCGCGTTCTCCTCGCCGGTGACCTCAGTTTCCATCGGCTCCGTGGCAGATGGATCTGGCAAACGAAAAAAGGGAGAGAAATCAAGCGAACGTTCAAAAAGAAAGTCAGAAGAAGAAGAACCCAAGGGAAGTTCTCAGGCAAAAGGATTACCTCTGCTAGGATCTGCGGTCGTGGCCTCAATCACCGGAGGATCACTGGTGCTGTCCCTTGCCGGAGAACTACCCCTTGCCGGAGAATTTTCGCTCGCCGAAGAACGCTCCCTTGTCGGGGAATCCTCCCTTGGCGGTGTAGTGGAAGCAGATGGCATTCCGGGAGCGGCCTCCCGGCCCTCCTGGTGAGGCTGCTCTGCTCCTGCACAAACCAGCAATCAGATATCAGCAAAGAAGGAGCACCCATGCGTGCCCAAAAGCAGGAAATAAACAATACACTTACACTGGGGGCTACGCTGGGGGCTGCTTGGAGGAAGGGTTGCCGGGTCCGGCAAGGTGGTCTCGGACATGTCCCCTGCCGTCACAGCGGGATCATCCTCGATGACAATCACCGAGGCCTTGGCTCTCTTCGCCGCTCTCTGGGCCAGCGTCCTGAAAAGGAATAGGTTCAGAGTAAAAGCAAGTCAGATACAAGACAAAGCAACAAAATTGAAGAGTTACAAGAACAGCAAAGAATCTTACTCTTCTTCTTCCTCGTCGGAGCTGAGCGCGGAGAGATCAAAGTCTGGCTCGCCTTCGGTGCGACGAGGCGGAGGGGTAGGTTCACTTGCCCGCTTGGCAGGGGCAGTAGCGGTGGACCGGGAAGACCCCGCCCCAGTTGCCGCAGCGGCGTGAGGCGCTCCCGCGGCAACTGTGCTTGCCGCGGTAGAGCGTGTCGCACGGCTCGGCAGCTGTTGGCTCGTCTGCCGCTCCGCTATGTCCCGGGCCTTGCGGAGACGCCTTCTTGGAGGAGCTGGGGGCTCTGCTTGCGACGAGCTGCCTGAAGGTTCGAGCCCGACAAGCTCTCCCTCGCCGGGCTTGCTCGGCTCCTCTTTGGGCCCGACAAGATCTTCCTCGCCGGCAAACTCCTCGCGCTCGGCAAGGCCTGCCGCCTCTGCTGCCTCTGCCTCCTCCATGGTGAATCCGAACTCACCCGCGGCAACGACTGCTGCCACCTCTTCCAGCCTGGTGGCGATGCGCTGCATCTCATTATCGGTGGTGTCGCGGGTGAGGCTTTTCTGTTCATCGGGGCGGATCGGCACTTCTACCAGGCCGTCAAAGAAATCCCGCACAACGTTGCCTGCAGGCTCTTGCCAAGTCGGGACGATTCCGTGCGAGTCGCACAGCGGCATCATTGCGTAGATGCGGTCGAGCGAAGAGTTGTTGCACAACGGAACCACATCCCTCGGCAACACGAATGGATGTTGAGGATCGCGCTTGAACAGCTCCAGGAGCATCGCATCCAGCTCCAGGACGGTGAAGTTGAAGTTGAGGCCCGGACGCAGCCTCATGATATCCGCCGAGTTCTGGAACTCCCAGGCGGGTCTCCTCCTCTCCTGCAAGGGGGCGATGCGGCGGCGGAGAAAGTCTGCGCCAACGGCGCCTACAGTGAGCCCGGCAAGCCTAAGACGAAGGATCCGGGTGACGGCAATATTCAGCCTGTCGTCTTCCGGGGCCACGTTGCTCCAATCATTGCCGCGCACTATTGGGGCTTGGCGCAGGGCAGTAAACGGCTGCGGGTTCTCCTCGACGATCCAGCACCACTCTGCTCTCCATTCCTCCCACTTGCTGCGGAGCTCTCCCTCCATATAGGCTTCCTTCTTGCCGACTCTTGAGATCCAAGTGATCCCGCCAGCAAGAGGCTCTCCTCTCTCAACCCGGGGCATAAAGAAGTGGCGGAAGAGGGCTACATTTGGATGGACTCCGACAAAGTTTTTGCAGAGGTGTGCGAAAACTGCCATGGTCAGAACGGCGTTGGGGGTGAAATCAAGGAGGCGGAACCCGTAGGTGTTCATGATGTCACAGAAGAATTCAGAGAAGGGCGGACAGAGTCCACAGTAGAAGAACAGCGCGAAGAAGGGGTACCCGTTTGGAGCCAATTCCGATGCGGCAGCCGGGAGTACCCTCGTGCGCGGATGCGCTCGCGTCTCCGTCGACCAGAAGAGGTAGTAGTACTCCCTTAGCTCCTTCGCGGCAAGCTGAGGGGGGAAGAGGGCCCGCTCCTTTCGCAGCGCCGCGAGCCGCTACGCCTCGACCGACTTCACGCCCTTCCCCTTGTCGTCTTTCAGAGCCATGGCGGAGGTGGTGGGGGAGATCGACGGCGTTGGTGGTGCTGCTGGCAACGAGGGGAGGAGCGCTGCTCTCTCTGTCAGCTTCGGGAAGAGGGGGGAGCGGCGGAGATTTGGGAAATGGAGTAACAACCGGCAGGATGGGCGAACTGTCCCTGTTTTCCCCTGCTTATAAAGAGGGAGGGGGCGGACGTTTCGCCCTTCCGAATAAAGAAACCACCCAAGATCTCTCCCACGACGCTGCATTCGGCGCGTGCCGTTGGGGAAGGGGCGCGGCGGATACGGAGAAAGATACGGCGTAACCCAGGCCGCACGTGCCCGTGCCCTGTTTTGAGCCTGGCCCAACAGCGCTCGGCACCGTGTGTGGCCCAGGCCCGGGGGCTCCTGTCAGTGTACTAGAGTAGGGGTACCCTAGTATCCCGAACTTGTGCATGGGCAGTTGCAGCCACCCGCGGCAAGGCTTGCCGGGTGACCGCCAAGGTCCTCCGCGGTTCCTGTGGAGCCATTCAAGAACAAAGTATCCAAGCCAAGGAGACAAGGCCCCGGCAAGAGGAGCTTGCCGGGAAGGCCCACCAAGGCATCTCAAGGAGTTTGCCGCGACGCGCCATGCGTCCCGGCAAGGCCCGGGGAGCGACAAGCCTTCGGACGCGACAAGACAATGACCGCGGCAAGGCACTTGCCGCGGCACGCTACCACCCTGTACCTACGCTCCAGCGCATCCACCAACGTGTCGCCCTGGGGCCTTTCCAGGCGCGCGTGGCGAGAGGCTGTGCAGCCAGCGGTGCGCGGTGGCAAGCGGCGCTGACAAGATTGCCATCGTGGCGAGCGGTGGCGTCCCTGACGGTCCCTGTTTGCACTGTTTGGGCGACGTAGACGGGCATTTAATGTCTTTGTCCCCTGCCGTCAGGGTTAGGTATGATACACTGTACAGGTTGCTGTCCCAACCGCAAGTCCTTTTCCATTTTTTACCCTTGTCTACGTTGCCACCTGTCGGTGACCCCTTGAGCATATAAAAGGAGGCCCATGCGCAACGTAGAGGTGGGTTCGGAAGGTTCGAAGCCAGAAAACACTCACGCTCGGTCTTGTTAGCAGCTAAAGTGTACTGTAGCACTCAGCGCTCCCAAGCAAGAACTCAATACAATCAGACAAGCAGCAGTAGGAGTATTATCTCT